>NC_081153.1:20723524-21006024 GCF_958295425.1 Solea solea
TCATTACATTTCTATAAATCACTGACATTATTCTTTTTGCCCTATTTTTAGTGTGTTTTTTTCTTTTTTTTTTCTTTCACATCCCATGTAAACATTTATCTTCATTTTTTTGAGATGAGATCGTGTGGCTGCATCTTATCATCAACGACAGTGTTGTCGCCAAACTTTAAGCACACACACACACACACACGCATGAAGCAAGCTCCAATATCATCATAAAGTCATTAGAATAATGATTTTATGACTTTGGTGAAGGAATAATTTTGCTGGCCTTCACAAAGCTGTGACCTCAACCTCATTCCACACCAACCGAAGTGAACTGGAACACGAGATGCTCACTAATGCTCTTTGTGGCTGGATGGGAGTAAATCCCTGCTGCCGGGTTATGAAACGTCGTTCCAGAACATTCCGTTGTTAAAGCAGCTTGTTAATGTTAATGTTCATGTTCATGCGTCGGTGACTCTTGATATTTCGTGTGATCGTATCGTCCCGTTGCCCTTGGCTACAGAGCGAAGCGCAGGCTGTCCGTGGTGATCATGATGTGATTATTGATCTATTTCTATTTACACATAGCCTTCAAACGGAGGTCAGAGGTCAGGGGTCAGGTCACATGCTGAACAGAACGATATTTAATGTTTAGAGTCCACATACTTGACAACGTATACTGGCAGACACATTGATTCGTGTGTGTGTGATTTAACACACGAGCATCTTCCTGTTAAATGTGTTTTGTTTAGTTTTTTTACAGTTTTTAAAGAGTTTCTACAGTTTTATACACGACTTGGTCAAATGATGGGTTTTATCAGCTTTAGTGGGAACACGCTAATTTCTTCTTTGTCTGCTTGAAGAAGTTCAGACAATGACAACGTGTTAATCGCCTTCTTTAACTCTTTGTTGACCGGGGTCACATTTGTCCAGCACATGCTTCTCTCTCTAACACGTCTGCACGACGATGTGTGACTGAACCCTTCATGATTAACTTGTTTTGAGGAAACTGGCGTGGACACATGAAAGACGGCGACACGAGGGTCCGAGATGAAGACCACGGCAGTGATGAGTGATGCCTTGGAAGTCTTCCCTGACTTTAAACTAGCTGTCAGACTATGAAATATCTTTCCGTGCAGATCTGAGAGCATCTAATCGAGCCCGGGTCGCTCGCTGTCACGCGGACCAAAACAAGATGAAAGATTCTTTTTCCATTTCAGGCCTTTTGTTTTGCCAGAAAACCAAATTTACTGCTGCTCAGTGATGGGCGACATCACTTCAATGAAACACTCGGCGATCATCAGTGACTGATGTTCTGCTTTTTACACGCCTCACAAGGAGGACCCGTGAGTTCAAGGAAAGAAAAGGGAAAAAAAGAAGCCTGCTGCTGCTGCGTGGCATCACAATAATCACACTCTTTCACTTCTCTGCTCCTTGTTTTCTTTGATATGTTAAAAACAAAACCTCCAGACGTCAGAGTGTGAGTGTGAGGACGAGGAAGCTGTGAATCAACAACTTTGGACCGAAAAGCGAGATGAAGAAAAAGAGAGGGAGGGCTGGAGGAGAAGCAAACATAATGATGTGAGATGTGACGCCCACAGCGGCCAAACCACTTGCCCTCCTCGCAGGATATTCCTTCTGTTTCACCGTCTTTTCCTCCATCCATTTGTCTCCTCTGCTCTGCCGGAGGCGTTTCCTCTAGATCAGATCGGACTTGTCACGAGAGCACAGTAATCCCTCCATTACAAGTGACCTGCTCAGAGTGTGTGTGTGTGTGTGTGTGTGTGTGTGTGTGTATTAAAGTCAATGTCTCTAGGGCTATGGCCTAGATTGAATAATTCATGAAGCATGCTTATTCCCTCTCCTTTACTCTCACTTTCTCTGATTTGCCTCGTTCCATTCGTGCACCCTTCTGTTCCCATGAATCCTCTCCTTGCCCTGCTGCTGCTGCTGCTGACAGTAAGTCTCACGCCACGTCAGCACGCCTTGACACACTTAAACATGATTTCTTGTTTCATACACACCATATATGTCACGCGGTGCATCTGCAGAGTGCAGTCTAGACGCGGCGTGTGTGTTTGTGTGTATGTGTGTGAGGGCATGTGTGGCGGGGGGAAGGTTGACGACAGAAATCTCCATCTCTCAGAGTGGGAGTAAATCTAACAGACAGACGAGTTCAGCGGGGTGACTCGCTCGCCACGACTCTGCCTGCACTCACAGAACGACATCAATGTCATCCCAGTTTCAGACGAAGGGCTTCCTGTGTGCAGAGCTTCCTGTGTGCAGGGCTTCCTGTGTGCAGGGCTTCCTGTGTGCAGGGCTTCCTGTGTGCAGGGCTTCCTCCCACTGTCCAAAAACATGCAATGTTTAGTTGGACGATCTAAATTGTCTGTGGGTGTGATACTGGAACAAGGACAGTGGTCCAGTTGAATGACGAGCTCCAACCATAGCACGGCTTGACTGCACATGGAAATGAACACACACACACACACACACACACACAGAGACAGGAGTCGACTTAACTGACCCAAACGTTCACTCAAGTTAAACCCAGGGATTTTCTCTTTTACATCACATTATCCATATTGGTGCTTTAATATTATTGTTATTCTTATCAGAGCAGGTTGTTTAAGGTCATCAAAGTGTGTAAATGGATGATCCTTATTTTCTGATTTCTTCTCATAATTATTGATTACTGTGTCATTAATGTCTTTGGACTTCGGAGGGTGAGTCTGGACGGGCGTCCTGACCGGTTCTTATCAGTCGTTACTCGACCGTCAGCTGTGAACACTGCTGTCAGTTCTCATTGGTCATACTTTGTCAATCAAAGCAAATCCTTCTTCTGTGCGCTCGTATCTGTCTGAATCCAATTTTCAAATGAAAACATAGCAGTGTGGATGTAGCCTGCGTGTGTGTGCGCGTGCGTGTGTGTGTGTGTGTGTGTGTGTGTGTGTGTGTGTGTGTGTGTGTAAACAACACATCGACTGATGTGCAGTGACCTGCGATCAAACACAATTAAGTGTGAATTGTCCATATTACGCTGTATATCTCCATGAGGACACATCCCATTCCGCTGCTGCTGTGTGTCTATCAGGCACACACACACTTATTACAGTTCACTCATAACAAGGTAATTGTATGGTAATAGGGCGGCAATACCATGCTACGACCATTTTATTAATCTAAGTTCCAGATAGCTGCTTGGAAATGAGATTTACTATCATGGGTGTAATATCCTCATGAAAATGGTAATTACCGTTTTACAAAGCTGCAAAGCTTCCTCTTAGTGAGTGCTAGTGAATAGTTTTTGTGTAATAACCGTGTTGAAAAAGGCTCATTTACCTGTTTCTGTTTAGTTTTACGACACTATCATACGTTATGTTTTGTATATTACAAAGAAAATAAGATAGTAGTACATTAATGTAGCCTTTTCTTAACATTCAGTTACCATAGTATTACTGAAATGTACTGTAATGAATAGGTTTAGGTTTGCACTCGCCTCTGCATCTCAATCCACTATTATCTGTGTGCGTGTGTGTGTGTGTGTGTGTCATACCTCTCACCTTGTTCTTCCCGCCAACTGTTGTCGTGGCAACCTTTGTTTACGCCATCATTCCAGGGTCAATCGAAGTGTCTACGTCTTTCCATGTCACACTCAGTGAGAGACAAGTATCAACAGAAGGACGGGCGGGCGGAGGAATGACTGACGATTGTCTGATATATGTATGTATATATATATATATATATATATATATATATATATATATATATATATATATATATATATATATATATATATATATATATATGTAGATATATATATATATGTGTATGTGTATAGATATATATATATGTATATGTATGTATACATATATATATATATATATATATACGTTTATAGTCTTTAACTTGACCTTGTCGAGACCACGCGTCCTCATGGCAACCAAAGCCTGAAACTAATGAGACAGAACTTCATTTCTGAGGAGCTGATAAATGTTAGAGATAAGATGTGAATTGTGTAAGACGTAAAATTGTCGGGGTTTAGATAAAGTTTTGGTTCCACAATGAATGGGGGTCAATGTAATGTCAGTGAGGAGAGCAGCAGTGCAGCACAGGTCACACGTTAGCTGACTGGACAAGTCCATTTTTAGGGATGGCCCAAAAAAAAAAGAAAAGTGTATAAAATCTTAGACTGTGAAACATCAATACTTCACTAAGAACTGACTGTAAAAAAAAAAATGTCAATTCAAAAAAGCAGCATTAGCATTTTAAGTGTCAGGGTATTTCTTCTTAATGGAAGCAGAATATCTGTAAACAAAGTTGGAGCATCATATTTTCTTTCATGGCTTGTTCTGTGCTTAATATCTCAGCACCACCCAAACAGCTACGTAGTTTATCAGGCTGTCACTGTTTCCAAAAATCCAGTATAATTTAAAATGTATAATTTAATAAGAATGAATATGAACACTGGATTGAGGGCCCTTGTAGTTTAAAAGATGTTAAACTACTGTGTCTGGATGATATTGGCAGAGACTAAACTATAGAGCTGCAACTCACGATTATTTTCATAATCGATTAATCCGTCGATTATTTTCATAATCGATTAATCCGTCGATTATTTTCTTGATTACTTGCTTGGTCCATAAAATATCAGAAAACCTTCAAAAATCCTGGAAATGATGATCTTCTCAAATGTCTTGTTTTGTCCACACACCAAAATGATTTCTTTGTTATCCAGAGCAAAGACATGAAGAAAATACTCACATTTAAGAAGCTTAAACAATCGGAAATCTTGTTTTAATCATGAAAAAAGCTTCAAACCGATTATCGAAATAGTTTACATTCTACTTTAGTGATCGTTTAATAATCGATTAATTGTTTCAGCTCTACTAAACTATATCACACGTGGACGAAGAAAAATAACAGATAACAATATTACACACAATAACAAGTATGATTTAAAAAAAAGAAGGAGGGTTGCTGGTTGAAGTCCATGCCAGGTCGAGGTACCCAGTCCCCATTGTTCATTGTTAATTGGACGGTCTAAAGTGACACAGTTGGACCACATCCAGTGTTTTCCGCTGTGGTGACACAGAGAGATAATAAATCTGAACAAATCGATCTTATAATTCTGATACACAACCGCAATAAAAGACCTGGCACATGGCAGATATCAGTGTTACTGCACATGGTTGTATCAGCACAACAGTTCTACACTGGGATCAGTATCAGACATGAGAAAGTGGTTTAGAGCCAGCCCGACATTTGTCCGTTCAGTTTGCCACTGTGTGTATATTGTGTATTTGGTGGGCTTTTCTCCGTGTCAGCTGAAGAACAAGCTGATTAATTCAGACTGAGGTGCTCTGCTCGTTGTGTCGGGTCACAGCGTGTCACGCCTCCTCTTTGTTTGACTGCTCTCTCGCACGCCTTTCGGCCATTTCAACGAGTGCGAGGCTCATTTGGTGTCATCAGATCCCATTCTAGTCCAATTATAGCAGCTCTCAGTGGTGGATGTTATAGTATCACAACAAGCGTCTTGAGGAAATACTAATGAGGGCTCTTCATAGACACAGTGGGCTGCGTACACTGCGAGCACATGCTTAAATGCTACCCAGCCAAGCAGGAAGCAGCGTTCGGTGGTATCACTGCACAAGCCTGGCAAAGCTAATGCAATAATACTAAATTAAATTAGCAACTCATTACATAACGACAGCAGTTACGGAATTTATTCATCTAATAAAAGAACAATGAGACCTCAACAACAGTGTGGACTGTAAAAAAGCTGCATGATCATGTATAAGAGATGATTATGAGTGTTTGTCGTCGTCTCTGTGGGAGTTTGTGTGGAGGTGAGACCATAATTACCACGTGCTGCCTGTAATCAGTGGCATCAGTCGTGTTGTCCAAAGTAATTCAGCGGAACTTTCCGCCAGAAACACTATTTGTGACAATGACTGGTGTTTGTGTTGCCAGTTCCGTTTACAACCACTGCTGTGATGAAATATCCCGAGGCTGGAGGAAAACGCTTCACTCACGCACGTCACTCACATTTTGCCTGTTGCAGCTCAGAGCGACTTTAAAACCCCGCCTGCTGTCGTACAAGGCGACCGTGTAGCTCGCCGGTCTGTGGTCCAGACCTGAACATCAGCCTCTGATCCCTGATCTGCCCCCAAACAGGTGACTGGCTGCTCCTGCTCGTTTTGGAGTTCACTGGCTCGCGGCTCTGCTCCTGATGTCTGCCCTGGAAGAGTGTGAGGAAAGCAGCCAACACCGTTTCCAATCATGGGGAAAAGTCGTATTTATAATTGAGGGGGGCAATATGTATATATGCTGTCCAGAGATTAAAAAAAATTGATTGATTCATTAATTATGATCTGTAATTAATTAATCTAATGAATCATTTTTTTTAATCTCACCTAAAAATTGCTGAGAAATTGAGGTATTTTCATTTAAATTCATTTTGACGGATCAAAAGATTGATATACAATAAAAACAAACTTGAACAAACAGATGCAGTCATTTACATTCCCACACAAGCCCAACACATAAAAAGATTTTTATAAAAAAGTAACTCGCATCCAGAAACAGTAAAGTTAGAGATTAAAAATTAGATTAACACACAATTAAAAAAACATAATGCGCTAAATACGTTATTTTAATTAACGCGATAATTTGACACCCCTAAATATACTAGCAGAAACAGAAATATACAGGAGGAATGAAAATAATCCATCTTGTGTTATGGTTAGTGTTAATGTGTGTTATGTGTTAACGCGAGATATCGTAAAAAGTCAAATACAATAGACTCAAGTAAACAAAATTACACACAACTTTACAAATGACAAAATACACAACTTACTACTTAATTGACCTTAAAGAGGCGGATTGCTAATATAATCAGGTCAATGGCTCCGACAGGAAGGTCCTGGTAATCTAATGGAACGTTGAGAAAAATCCAATGACCTTGGATTAGGATTGTGTATTTGAGTGGACTGAAGAACAAACCAACAGATTAAAGAAGAATTGAGCTAAAAATGCAATAGAATGAAAAGAATATACAGCATTAAACATTCAACTATCAAAGTGAAAAGGAAAATCTGCCTGAGGGTAGATTTATGCTATAGTTTGGGATCTAGGAAGATGGTGGATGTTTGTGCGTGTGCGTGTGTGCGTGTCCTCTGGAGACTCTGTTCTTTAGGGTATAGCCAGGGCATTTTTCCCTTCTTTGTCCTCTTTTACATTTCCCCATTTCCCTTTTCGATTTGTCCTCCCCCTGAAGCTCTGCAGCTCCGTCGCTCCGTCGCTCCCTCTGCATTTGTTTTGGTGTCTCTTCACTTCTTCAGTCCTCGCTCTCCTGCTTGGCTGACACCCTCGTCACTCCCTCTTTCTCTCTCTCACTGAAGCAGAAGTGGACTCTTTCTCTCTCTCTCTGTAAAAGTGTATTGGCTGTGCCACTTCCTGTCTAATAAACCTTCACAACATCTGCTCAGCTGTCACAGACTGAACACGGCACGTCTGAATGCAGGGTCGAGATGGTTGTGATGCTTATTTCTAAACATCATGAAGCTTCCTTGAATAGTCCCTTTATGGGTTAAGTGGGGAATTATTTGAATTTACAACTTTTTATTGTCTGTCTTTTTCTTGAGTATTAAAACACATTAATCTTAATAATAATCTTTTTTAACATGGGTTTTTAAAACTAAGTCTTTGCCGATCATAATGACACACAAAACAGTACAAACTCATCTTTTAAAGCACAACCTGTCTTTAAAATCTTTTTTTTAGTCCATCAATTATAAGCACATGAATAGAATAAGGGAAGGAAGTCATAACCATGATGTTGAGCTTTAGTAATTGTCACAGGTTCGCACTTTTCAATCACAGGTTCACAGCTTTAATTGGTGTGTGTGTGTGTGTGTGTGTGTGTGTGTGTGTGTAAACAGCAGAAAACCTGAAATAGTGAGTTGATGGAGGCATGTGTAGGAGGCTGTAAATGAAGTAAATATACCAGCCAAGTCGTTTATAAGTCAGACTTTCTTCAGACGACAATTTGTTATTTTAATTTCAAACCAACCTAAGCCTCAAAATGTCTTTTCTTATTTTAACCAAAAGAAGTGCAGAAAGTGTCCTGTGAGTAAGTGTTTTTACCCATTTTTCCCTGAATAATTTTCAATATCTAGCAGTTATTTACAGTTAACAATTTAAAATGAAGAAAAAACAAATATTTTTTGTAAATTTGAACAGTATAACATTTGTTTGAGTTTTTTGTTTAAATGTCAAAAAATGGGATGTATCGGCATTTTTCCATCTCTCTCCTCTGGTGACAAAGTTGCTAATTCTCTGGCTTCCTGCAACAGCGCGAGTGAAATTACTAACTTACAAGAGAATTGAGTACAATTGTGGATTTGAACTTGTGACCCTGATGTCTCTGCATACCGGTCTAAACCACTGAGCTACCACGTGTCGGCTTTGACGTCCAACTTCTCAGCTTCCAGAAACAGTTGGAATTTTTCCGATAGCACAAACCGTTACGTAATCACGGTAATGCAAAGAGCGCTTACGCAAACGTGTCGTCTGTGATACGCTCGGTGTTAAAGGGTTAATAAAGTTTGCGTTAAAACTGAAGTGCTTCATTTTTAAATATAACGGAAAGTCACACGATGCAAATGAAGCCCATCAGCTCCACGCGACTCAGTTTCTCTGTATAGCAGTTTATTTATGTTGTATCTGTGGAAGAAAACACTGTGTGAGTAAAGCCTGAAAACACCAAGAAGCTTCCATGAACCTGGACACACAGTGTGAGTTTAAAATTAGATAGTTTCCTGTCTTGACAAATAACTCTACAGTAAAATATGGATAAACACTTAAATACAGTAAAGGAAATCCTCCATTGCTTTGTAAATCAGACCTCTTTGTCTCTGTGTCTGTCTTTGAATAGAGGTTCTGCACTGGAGCTTTAAAGTTTTTAATATGGCATTTAAATTGCTAAATCACATTTTTATTGTTATTTGTTATTCATCTTATTTGTTGACTGCTCCTTCTTTGGTGAGATAAATTCGACTAAATCAAAAAAACTGACTCGAAGAGTCGACGGCAGGAGGGAAGAAAAGAGACATTGGATGTCAGTGGTCTCCTCACATTTCTCTGTCTGCTTTCACACTTTGGCTGTTTGAGGGTTCATTTCGTCCTCTGACTTGCAGCAGAATGTTTCCAAAAAAAAACCAACCAAACACCAACTATATGCCTGCACCCAACCTGAACACAAGCTCTGAGCTTTTTACTGTCAGTCTCTGAGTGTCGAGAACACTTTGTGACAAAACTGCTGTCGTACACTTGGCGGGGAAGAAACTAGACCTTCATATGAAAGCTGCTGTTGTGCTTGCAGGAGGTAAACTTGTCTCGGTGCTCCTGCGTTCACCGCTCTGTGAGACTGACAGAGGGAACATGGAGAGGATTGAACCTGTCATTGAACCTCGCCAGAGCAGCTATCAGTTAAAAAGACTCAAAAATCCTGAGAACATGTGATAATAGCCAACATTTAGCCAAAGTAAATGTCTAAAATCACCCGTTCAGCCATATTTAAGTCCAGTTCTGACTCTAATGATTCAGTTTCACCCGAAAACAACCGCTCTTCAAGTCACTCGTTTGTGTGTTTGTGTCACGTCACGGCAGTTTCCTGCAGCCGTTGCTATGACGACCCCGCCTACGTTGAGGAGGTACTATGAAGTAATGGAAAACATGTCTGATACCAAACTAGAGTAGAGTCAAGTAGTGCTAGAACTCTATCATGGAAAAGCATCATTATGGACTGAAACTCGCGAGAGAGATTCGCTCTCAACAGGCCGGATTTCCTGTGTTTGTGTGTCTGGTTCCTCTCGGCATGTTTGCATTTACAGCATGTGTCTGTGTCCCTCCAGTTCTTCTGCAGTTAGCCTCCGTTGTCACAGATATCTGTGTGGGCTGCATCGTGAATACAAACAGCAGGACTTCAAGGAGCAAGTCAGTGGCTCAGGAACAGGGAGGAGCATGAGTGTTCACACTGTTTGTGAGACAGAATGAAACAATTACCACTCTGTGTCACAACAGCTGTCAAAAAAATCACAATATGTTTGTTGTTGTTTTTTTAACCATATTGTGCAGCTTTAAAAGTTAGTTGGTAAAAATGTAAACGTAAATGTGCTTTTGAACATGGAAGTATTATCTTGAAAATACCATTGATGTCACACTCTCACCTTCTGACACTAATAATACTGATAATAATGATAATAATGAACGCTTCAGGAACTCAGTCGTTTACAGAGTCAGAAATACATGTTAAATATTCTTACATACACATAGAAAGAGAGAGTTGAACGGCTTCATGCTGTGAGACATTAATCACAGATCACTGTTGGTTAAAGTAAATTAAGTCTGTACCTTTTACTTTCTCTCTTCTCTCATATTTATTATTATTATTATTATTACAATAATATTACTGGGCCATGAAGCTCCAATTGATTCCCTCATTACCATGGCAACTGCTGACTGCACTCTGCATACAATCCCCAAAGGTACAAGAGTCATCGTTATTGTTTTGCAACATGCGTAAATAAAAAAAGACGTTGAAAATTCTGTACTTCAAGCATTTCTTTTGACACAAAGCGGCGTCGCACGCGGCCGGTGCAGCTGAGCTATAGGAGAACTACAGTAGCGAGAGGGGAAATTACATTCAACACACAGTGAAGTGAGTTTTCAGAGGTGCTAACAAGGAGCATATTGAGAGAAAACCAGTGGATTATTGAGCAGCAGAGGGGGGAATGATGGTGGGTGTTTCTGCCTCCGGCTCCTCGGATGTTTTTGCGTGTAAATGCACTCGTCAGGCCTTGACTTGTTTGTGTTGGCGCGCACGCGGATGTTTTCATTTTTCGACTTGGATCGCGGTCGCTCCTCGGAGTCTGAGCGATCCCACTCACCCACTCCATGTTCTTTCCTGAGGGCGTGCAGATAGTGAAAGGTATTAATGGAGAGAGCTGTGGGAAGAGAGATGCAGAGGAAGCCGGAGAAAGCATGTTGGGATGAGAGGGGGATATGGATGAGGAGAGGTGAAATGGCAAGATGGATAGATGGAGGAGAGTGGGTGGAGGAGGTCAGTGAGGAGAGGGGAGAGGAAAGATGCTTTGGCAAGCATCCCACAAGACAGTCTCAGCTGACCCAACCAGCAGCATTAGAAATGAAAACAAATCAATGTCATTTCTTCTATAAAATCGCTCATACTTACTGTCTCCCTTCTTCCTTCTTGACCTAATTCATGCCATCTGGGCCCAAGCACTAAATGATGCAAAGATCCCATTAAAAAGTAGTTTTTATTATTCTTTTTCTGGAAAATGAGGCGTTAATGTAGTGCTTCATGGCCTCGTTTCAAATCTCAATCTCTTCACAATTAAAGAACAACCAGACAAAGAAAAGCTTCTTCAGAGAAACCTCGGGTCCTTGTTCCCTGACAGTGGAACAAGGACACAGGACAGAAGATGGCAGGGAATAAGGAAGTCAACAACCTCCTATGTCCACAACCACAACCTGAGGCTGCGGTTCTTGTTCCAACAAAGGATCAGAGCGGAGCTAAGTGGAGTTTACGAAGGGTTCAAGTGAATAATTGTTGGTATAGAAATGTCTGTGCAAGTCTGTTCATGTCGGGAACGGAAAAGGAGATCAATTAAAACACTTACTGACTATATTTATGACTATATATTTATTTTATTTATTTGAGTCAGTAAAAGGGAGCTGATGTATAAGTCAATGATGTTATGAGTCATAACAATAATATATTAATCATCGTGTCATATTGATCATCCATATACACTTAAATCCAAATTAAAAAGTCTAATTTCTCAATGTGACATTTCATGTTTTCTCTAAATATGAAACATGAGGCTGATCAATTAAGTTTAGTATGTTCATTTCTTTGATTTTTTTGGACCATAGGGAAATTCTTACCTGCACTTAACTCGTCCTCTAATAGGAACCTTCCTAGGATTAGTGTCAATATTTTCAAACAACACTTTTTAAGAAGCAAACACTTTTGAACTGAGTAAACAAAAATGAATCAGCAATCAAAATACACAAATTGCAAATAAAATATCGATTGATTCACTCAAAAAATATTGTATTTTACTTGAAAATACACTCTTTGTTTGTTTCTTTTGGGTTTGCACTACCTCACTTTTTTTTTTCGCGCTCTGGTTAGTTGTTTGCAGTTCTGACCGTGGGCGGGCCTTAGGGAGCTGCCTGCTGATTGGCTACTAAGTTTCGGAGGTGGCCGTGGGTTTGAGTCGTTGTCCGTCTGGAACTCATTCCCCAAGTTTTCCACCTCAACATCCGACAAAATAAAGTATCTAACGTTTAACAAATAACTGTCGGAGTTCCATTGAGCTGTCGCCCCAACCCTAACCCAGCAGGCAGCTTCCTAAGCCCCACCCATGGTCCGAATCACAAAAAAATAACCATGGTGCACAAATGCAAAAACACAATTCCGATCATTGCAAACAAACAGTGTATTTTCAAACAAATAAAATACAATCATTTTGATATTTTATTTGCAACGTGTTTATTTTTGTTAGCGTTGTGAAAAGTGCTGTTTGAAAATATTGTCTCAAACCTAATTCCGTACTTCTCCACTTGGCCGCGTGCTGACTAAAAACCGTTGACTGCCAACAACTTTCAGAAACATCTCTGAGCTACACTTTTGCACTGACTGACTTCATCACTTCTCCACTTTATTTTGAGCCAATTTCATTTGGCAGGGTTCTGGTTGGAATTTAAAAAAAAAAAAAAAGAAGCCTTTTAAAGACAAGTTTTCTCCTGTTTGAGTAATGCTTCCTAAAAACCATGGTGCCCAGCAGTTTTGGAAGATAAATGACTCTTTTTAAAAAAAGAAAGTGCATGTTCTCGACCCAATATCTCCAACCAAAAGGGACAAAAGGCTTAACAGTCACAGGGAGGTGATATTTCTGGGTGTTTCTGTCACCATGTGTTCCACCACCGTTCTTTTTTCTGCTACTAGTAACTAGTAATGACACATGTCTTATCAATCATATCTTATCAATATTCATCTCATGAAATATGTCGCCTGAGAAATTGCAGCATTGTTTAATGTTGAATGTGTGCAGTAAAGAAAGAATAAGTTTACGTTCTGCATTTCTGACGTTTATTTGTGTATTTATTGAGTAGAGAATATCCTGAAGTAAATCATTAGGAGGCAAGGATCAATACTGCATAAAGTTGTGTGGAGAGCAAGGACTTGAACTGTCTAGTTATCACTGCAGCCTTTTCTCACACCCTGCAGAGTAACTTAGTTAAAAAATACAGACTAAAAGTTTTGATATTAAATCTCACTCCAGCCCCACACACACACACACACACACACCCACACTACACTCACACTACACTCACAGTCCACTCACAGTCCACTCAGGCTGGCCTTCCAGCGGGTGTCAGCCAACAGGAAAGCAGGGATTGAAGGAGGGAGAGTAAAACAAAAGCAAAGGGAGAGCTGGTGCAGCAGCGCTTCAGGGAGAGGACAAATCGATATGTTCGCACACATCACACTCCCACGCATCAGCTAAATAATGCTGCTAGTTTGTCTTGCCTTCTCCCTCTGTGACCCCGTCGTCTTCATACAGTGTGCTGAGTTTATTCTCGTTTGCAAAAGTGAATTTCAACACTAGTTTTTTTCCCTGTACATGTCTTTATAAAGTAGTTTCCTGTCAGTTTTCTCAAGTTTCTCGAAGATGCCATTTTCTATGTTTTTGGTTCCAAAGCATCTGTTGTTTAATCGATGTTCACTGTGGACATGGTGGAGTCTCCAGTATGTTAAGGTCATGGGTTTGGACAGCCAGACTCTGCTCTCCGGTGAACTTTAACCCACTTCGATTCTTCATATAAAGAGAGTTTTCCCTCACAAGGCAGTCGGAGACAAACCTTTTTTAGTCTGTAGTTTGAACCCGAACACATCAGAGGTAGCATAAGTGGATGTGTTTAAATACCCAGGGTCAACACAAAGCAATGGACAGTGCACGAGAAGTGAAGAAACGAGAGCAGACAGGGTGTCAGTGGTGATGTGAGACAGGAGCATAGCAGCAAACATGAAAGGGAAGACAGTAGTGAGACCTGCTGTGATGTATGTCCTGGAGACGGTGGCCCAGGAGGTGATCAGGATTCAAGGGACAGCAGCTCAGGTTGAGATGGTTCGGTCGTGTTCAGAGGAGCGACAGTGATTATATTGGACAAAGGATGTTGAAGATGGAGCTGCCGGGCCGGAGGAAAAGAGGAAGACCACATGGATGTCGTGAAGACGGACATGAGGACAGTCGGTGTAACAGAAGAGGACACAGATGATGGGATGTGGTGACCACCTAAAGGGAGAAGCCCACAGAGGAAGAGGTTTGGACTGGACAGCAGCACATGAGCAGCTGTGACTGTGAAACAGGCGGCTTTCACAGACAGAGAGGAGATGAAAGCAGCACAGCGGGAGGTGAAAGTCTGCCTGAGGGAGGCAAAGGACTCCTACAGGAGGAAAGTGGAGCAGAAACTTAGGGATAACAACATGAGGGAGGTCTGGAAAGGTGTCAAAACCATCACAGGCCACAAAGCCAAATCCAGCACAGAGGGGGGAGGAGTGGAGAGGGCAAACAATCTGAATACCTTCTTCAATAGATTCGGCCACTCCACCCCACTTCCCACCTTCACTGCGGCCCTCACTGAAGCCTGCTCCCCTCCCCCTCCTGCGACCACAGCCACCCCCCAACCTGCCCCCCCACTCCCACCTCTCTCTGACACCAGCCATCCTCCCCCCCTTCCCTCCTCTCAGTCACCTCCCTGCTTCACAGCTGATCAGGTGAGGGGAGAACTGAGGAAGCTCCGGCCCCGGAAAGCAGCAGGACCAGACCAGGTGTGTCCACGGCTCCTCAAAACCTGTGCTGCAGAACTCGGGGAGCCACTCCAACGGGTCTTCAACCTGAGCCTACAACTTGGGAGAGTGCCCACCCTCTGGAAGACATCATGCATCGTTCCAGTTCCAAAGAAGAACCGGCCCAGCGAGCTGAATGACTTCAGACCGGTGGCACTCACTTCACATCTGATGAAGACTCTGGAGCGGCTCTTCCTCAACCTCCTCAGGCCTCAGGTACAGCACGCTGAGGACACTCTACAGTTTGCCTATCGGGCAGAGGTCAGTGTAGATGATGCCATTCTCTACCTCCTACACCGAGCCCACTCGCATCTGGACAAGGGAAGTGGCACAGTCAGGATCCTCTTTTTGGACTTTTCAAGTGCCTTCAACACCATCGAGCCCCTTGTACTAAAAGAAAAACTCACCAGAATGCGAGTGGACCCCTGCCTGGTTGCTTGGATTTCCAGCTACCTCACAGACAGACCACAGTATGTCAGGCTGAAGGACATCACGTCTGACACGGTGGTCAGCAACATCGGAGCTCCTCAGGGGACTGTGCTGTCTCCCATCCTCTTCACTCTGTACACTGCAGACTTCTGCTACAACTCTGAAACGTGTCACATCCAGAAGTTTGCAGACGACACGGCCATCATGGGGTGTATCAGAGACAATGAAGAGGAAGAGGAATATAGGAGCCTGGTGAGGAACTTTGTTGTCTGGTGCCACATTAATAACCTGCAGCTCAACACCTCAAAGACCAAGGAACTGGTCATCGACTTCAGGAGGGACAGACCCAGTTCGAGACCAGTTCTAATAGGAGCAGAGGAGGTGGAGGTCGTTCAGACCTACAAATATCTTGGGCTGTGGCTGGACAACAAGCTGGACTGGACAAGCAACTCAAGGCATCTGTACAAGAAGGCCCAGAGCAGGTTGTACTTCCTGAGGAGGCTACGATCTTTCAACATCTGCAAAAAGCTCCTGTGGATGTTCTACCAGTCTGTGGTTGCCAGTGTTCTCTCCTACGCCGTGGTGTGCTGGGGCGGGAGCACAACTAAGGCAGACTTCCACAGACTGGAAAAACTCATCAGGCGGGCCGGCTCGGTGGTAGGAATGAGGCTGGACCCTCTGGTGACAGTGGCAGAGAGAAAAACTGTGGACAAACTGCTGAGCATCCTTGACAATGCCAGCCACCCTCTGCACACTGTCATCAGCAGCCAGAGGAGCCACAGAAGCCTCAGCAACAGGCTGCTCCTCCCCAAGTACAGGACCAACAGGCTGGGGGACTCGTTTGTCCCCCGGGCCATCAAACTGTACAACTCCTCACTGGGGGGGAGGAGGGCAAACAAAAAAAAAAAAAAAAAACAGTACAACCACAACAATAACATAATAACATGTGCAATAAAACCATAGACATGTGCAATAAAACCATAGACATGTGCAATAAAACTGTAGGTGTGTGTGTGTGTACCTATGTGTGTATATGTATGTATATACATATATGTATATATGTGTGTATGTGTATATGTATGTATGTGTATACATGTAGATGTGTATGTATGTATATATATATATATATATAGGTGTTGTGTGTATGTAGGTATACATACATATATATAGCATGGGTCACTTTCATATAGCATGGGTCACTTTCATTTTTATTTTCATTTTTATTTTTATTTTTATTTTAATTTTTATTTTTATACTTATCTTATTTTATTCTACTCTCTATTTTTAACAGTGCTGTGTGTGGATGCTGGAGATGTTAATTTCCCCGAGGGAACCTCCCAAAGGGATTAATAAAGTCGTCTGTCTGTCTGTCTGTCTGTTTCACTTGATGGCCTATTGTAACAGTGTTTGATTATAACTGGTGCTGATACTGTGGCCACTGTGGTGTGACTGTCTGCTTGTTATGTCTGGAATCATGACGAGCACTGTGGCCGTCTGGTCAGTAGATTTTAATGTCAGCCGCTTCCATCTGTGCCTCTAAGTGACTGATTTGTCAGCAGGCCGCCTGACAAATCTCATTCACCCACAATTTATGAATTGTTCGTGAAATGCCAGAGTTGTAGCGTTCAAACTGCAGTTGTTGAGGGAATGCTCAACATCATGGAGTTATTGGTTGTCAGCTAATGTTATAGTTACTTTTATGGGCTGAAATAGTCATCTATAAATAACGCTGGACGGTCATAAGCGCTGTTTCTATTAGCCTGGTTTTTTTGTGCATTTTTTTTATTGCAGCATAAAAACACCTGATTGGAAACATGGGGGGCCACACGGTTGGTGTAGTGGTTAGCTCTCTTGCCTTTGCAGCAAGAGGACCTGGGTTCAAGCCCTGGTTGGAATAAGATTCAAGATTCAAGATTCAGGATTCCTTTATTGTCATTCCAACACACATTAAGACATGAGGTCAGAACGAAATTTCAGTCTCTCCAGAACCCGGTCAGCCCAACAATAAAAAGAAAAAAACAAAGAACCAACAGTTTAAACTTAAAAAAAATTACAACTTTAAAACCTCTGGAGGTAAGGTGCTGTGTGATTATAATATACAAATAGAATAATATAATTTGAATTTAAATAACTGTCCTGAGGTAGTGTATAATAAAATAAAAATGAGTGCAAATAAGGGCCTTTGTGCATGGAGTTTGCATGTTCTCCCCTTGTGTGTGTGTGTGTGTGGGTTTTCTCCAGGCACACAGTCCAAAAACATGCAATATGGGGATTAGGTCAATTGGACACTCTAAATTGACCGTAGGTGTGAGAGTGAGAGTGAATGGTTGAATGGTTGTTTGTCTCTATGTGTCCCTGGACTGGTGAACTGTCCGTCTACCCCCAATAGAAGTAGATCCATCGAGCAGTAGAAGATGGATGAAAACATAGGGAAATGTAAACTATTGAAATATTGCAATAGAGGTTTAACACTTGAGGAGATGGAAATGTTGGCATGTTGATAAAAGGTCAACGTGAGGAAGAAAGTGTAATGGGAACAGATTCAGCAAATAAGACATTAAGAAATCACACCAGTGTATATCAACAGCTGATTTATCTCATCAAGCTGTGCCTCCTTATTCTTCTGTGGTCACAGTGACTTTTGCACCAACTACTGAACTAACTCATCGATGACCATTTTCTTTTTAGAGATGATTATTTTCTTATAGTCAAAATATAAAGTCATATTAAAAACTCCTTTTTAAACATTTTTTAGCCTGCTAATGCAAACTTTTTTGTCTTTTTTTTTTTTATTTGAAGCTTATGTTTCTCAATGTTCATGGTGATTTTGCACAGACACAATGATGGGGATTATAAAGGAAATGCTATTTGGTTTTGGGCTCATCTCTTAGTATGATTTTATGGCCCAAACCTTGGATGCACACTGTGTTCTCACTGCACTGATGGCTGCTGTTCAAGCTTGTCCAAACTGTCGACTCTCACTTCTTCCCTTTTGACTTCGCCCTAGTTTTTAAGTACAATCCGCCTGAGTGGCAGGTCTCCAGCCGCACGTCTGTCTGTTTTCTCCTCCCTGTTTCAAGCCAACGCTCACCACAGCTCCCTGCCTGTATGAGACGATAGTTGTTGACAGTGCTAAGTGAGGCAGCAAACAGCGTGGAAAAGTGGCTCTGTTACATCTTCTTGTGCAGCAGGATCGTGTGTGTAGTCGCTCCCCGCTCACTTTGAACAGTTTATTTTTGGGTTTTTAGGCATGGAGCTATGCTCTGCTGCGTCAGAGAGCACTCTGTCTGCCTGAGACACTCACAGACTAGGGTACATGCATGTGACCAGACTGACACAGAAGGCCGGAAGTCAACACACACACACACACAGTCACATCCACACAGAAATACACACCTGCTGCTGTGTAATGCTTCTTGAGACACAATGACTCACTGCTTCAGTCTGTCTCCACATGCTGTAGTGTCTGGACCATAATTCCCAGCTAAGACCTTGGCGGGGTATTCTTTTAAGTGTGTGTTTGTGTGTGTGTGTGTGTGTGCTTTATCATGCCAGGGAGGGAGATTGCATGATTAAAAATGAAAATCCTTCTAAGCCACAACAACAGCAACCCTATCATTCATAGATTCATATTTAAAATGACGACTCAAACTTTCTGAGAGCTTTCAGGGCTCTGAAGAGAAGTTGCTCTGATTGATTCACACGTCTCGTCCTCTCGTCAGCCTCGTCCCGTCCCCCGTCCCCCGTCCCCCGTCTCCCCTGCCCCCGTAATTGCTCAGCGTCCGTCCCTCGACTCCTCGAGATTCCGTTCTTGCGTGTCTTAATTAAATGGCCGCTTAGGAAGGGGGTGAAGCCCACGGAGCGACTGAAGGGGACATATGGGGGAGGATCGGGGGAGAGACGGGATGGGTGTTGGAGATTAATGAAAGAAGAGTCTGTTTAATCACGCAACAAGGTCAAGGCCGTTTTTACCTTCTCTGCTTAATTGCAGGCCTGATTGTGCTGCAAGGCCTCATTTTTAATTAAGGTAGCAGGTGGACTAAACGGTCTTAATGGTTGCCCTGTGTGTGTGTGTGTGTGTGTGTGTGTGTGTGTTTTACAGGTATTACTTATGTTGTGGGGTCACAGTCACAGTACAGGGAATTGTCTTCCTTATGGGGACAAAAATCAAGTCCTCATCACATCAATTATTCCATTTTAAAGTGAAAAGATGTTGTGTGGTTGGGTGAAGGTTAGGGTTCGGGTTCGGCGAGGTTGTCGTGACGGTGAAGTTTAGCGTGAGTCTCCAGCAGATGAACGTCATGGAAACCAGACTGATGTGGTTTGGAAGTTCAGGGACAAACGTTTTATCTGTGATTTTTACAGGCTGATGGAAGTAAACATGAATAATGTTTGACGTGTTTCTGTTTGTTTTTGATCATTTGGACCTTGAGTCTGGAAAATAAACACAACTAAACAAAATCCAGAGTCAGTTTGGTTTAGAGATTTTTAATTATTTTTTTTCTTAAACATCACTCTCTCTGTGAAACCACTTTGTGAATCTTGTGCCATCACCTCCATCTCCCCCCACCGGGACCCTGGTGCATAATCAGTGTCTGATTTGCATCCCCTCTTTGCATTTTAGTCCCTTTTTTTATTACAGGATGCAATATTTGGGCTGTGGGAGTCACAGGAGAACCTCTGTGACTATGAACTGTCATGATCACTGTTTTTTGCAGCAAGTAAACCCATGCATGGGGCTGCAGGGAGGCATAAAATCCTCTTTGAAATCAACAAATTATTGCAGTTTTCCCCCCCAAAAAATCACCAAGTTTGGGTCTTGCATCCATAAAGTGTGATTTCCATGCACACGCTCTGATCCCTGACATGGAGCTCAGCCATTAAAGCCGGTGGGGGGCTGGGAGGGGTTGGGGGATCGACCCCACCTCATCCATCTCCTTGATAGACCAACTGTTCCTCATCACATGGGGTCTTGCGCACTCATACACACACACACAAACACACGCCATGCAATCTTCACCCTCCAAAAACAGTTTTACCGTTGTATGCTCTGACCGTGACTCTCAGTCAGCAGTGAAAACACTTAATCAGCCTTATGCTCCGAGTGACCCCCCCCCCACCACCACCACCATCTCCATCCATCTCTGCACACTTTCTAATAATGTTGGATCAGAGAACGCTGGATCCCAAATGTCGCCGAGAGTGAGACGTGAGCAGGGATCAGCTCTGTCTTAGGTTGTCAGCTGAATGCCACTGTCAAGTTGTCATAGAAACGTCGTGTGTCAGACAAACGGAGCTTCTAAAGTGAGCCATGCTGTACTAACCCTACAGTATATACTGTACTGTAGCACTGATCGGCTTATATACTCACGGTTTTCCCAAAGTGAACCTGTGCATGATATCCAACCAGCATACCTGTTAAAAACAAAACAATACAATGATGCTTATAGACTGCAACCAGAGTAGACTGCAACCAGGAATTTGATAAAACGTCTAAAGAACGTCAAATTCAGGTCTCTGTGCTCTTATCTTATACTTGCTCTTTGGACAACAAACTAAAGTTAAGTTGTACCCTGTGATTCGTGGTTTAATTTCATGACTAAACATTTCTTTTCCATGGTTGATGGAGGCTGTGGTGGCTGAGATCTGACCTCCTGACCTTGGCTCAGTCACACGGGTCAGAGGGTGGGCCAAGGAGATCTATGAAGCTCTAATTGTGTATGCATGTACAGTAGTTTGCAAATGTTGTAAGATGAGTTGAATCCACATGTTACACTTCAATGAGCCAAAGAAACACCTGTCCCTCAGTCATTTGTCTTCACTGCTACAGTCTGAAGCTGTTATTATTGATTCATTGCGTCTGATCACAGCTGTTTGGGTGTCCGTCATCCGTCGTCTTAGTCTAGGGGGAACACTTTCAAATTTGGCACAAATAATCACTTGGACTCATGGATTAACAGCTTAGATTTGAGTGTCCAAAGGTCAAGCTTCAAGGTGACCTGACCGATAAACAGATATCGATGTGTTTTGGCCTCTTGAACAGTAAATATCTCTCGACACCTCAAATTATGTATAATCTAAAATATGTTTGAATAATTTGTGCACAGCCTCTCTCTCTCTCTCTCTCTCTCTCTCTCTCTCTATATATATATATATATATATATATATATATATATATGTTGAAATTCACCATCATTTATTTATATATATTCACTTTTTTAAGTGCCAGGCAACTGAGTTTAGGCCATTTCAGTATTTTTTTTTTAAGTCATTGCATCTTGTTTGCTAATATTTGCAGTCCTAATATAAGTATAAAGCGATTTCACAATAAAAGCAGGCTTTATAGCACACACTATAAGCAGCAGATGGTTGTCCACACTTACTGCACTCTATATATCTATATCTACTGAACAAGCGCCTAGAAACCATGTACCTCTGCATGTGCATGCATATCTCTTATTCACACAAATTACGCTCTAATAGGCTGTAAAAGATGCACACAGCTCTCATATATGGGCCCCTCACACACATTATATATGTATAATTATACGACATAAGCTCATGCTCCTTCCGCAGACCTGATCCGCTCTAAATGACTCTAATAAGTGTGATCTCGCAGGGTCGACAAGATATCTGATTACCCTCGACCTCCTCTCATTTAACAATTCAACAAGATACTGGAGAGAATGAACTGCTCTCCGGTTTCTCCACCGCTCTGCTTAAGGAGATGCAGCGGCGCTCATTGATCTGCATTCGCTGGAATCAAATTTATCAGGCTGGTTTGTCTCTATCTGGGTCACAGTTTTCACTCCGTGGAAAAAAAGAAGACTGATTTTGGGATGAAGCAAATGGAAATGGTTCAGTGTGTCATTTGGAGACGAGGCTGGTTCGCGTATGTGTCCCAGTGTTCAGCAGCCGATTCAAAAGAATCTAATGAAATTGACATTGTCATAACAGACTGCAGGCTGGAGATTATGCTCCTTAATTTCCATATCCAGGCCATATTCAACACTGACACACACACACACACACACACACACACATAAATGACGGGCAGCAAGAAAACAAAAACTACCCCTAATGCTGCCCTCAGTGAATGTGATTATTGCTTCTGGTTGCATTTATTACATTTTTTAGGAAATTAAGGCTTTTTCTATTACAATGAACAGTTTATTTTTTTCTCAGTGTTATTTTCTGTCTTCTTTGTTTGAGAGTTTATTTTTTATTTTTTATTTCATTCAGTCTCTGACAAAAACACACACACATACTGACAGTATTTTCTCTCAATGCCTCACTACACTATACTCACACTGCAGACATTCACTTGATGCTTTTTCTACATCTACACATCACATGAGACAACGTGCTCCTGTCTCATCACCTTACACTTCGGTCCACTTCTTCTATATAAACATACATTTGTCAGAGAAGCGATCACTAATCCAGTTTCCTGCATTCTACATGTGTATCCCTTAGTACTCACACGACAACTATCGGATATTCAGGCTTTTAAAAAATTAATTATTTTTTTGTCTTCTTATGTGTTGTTATGATTCATTTTATATATGTATATATATATATATATATATATATATATTTAGGAGTGACATAAAGTTGCAATAATTGTGCAGAAGTCTCAAAATCGAGCGTTTTTCTTTCATTTTTGTGCATAAAAATTAGTCTAGTAAACTTTGAACTGTGACGTATTTCCAAATTTCACAAATTCAATCCGATTTTAGTACTTTTTAAGTATGTTTTTTCATCAGAGGTTCCTCGGTAGTGCAGAAAAAAGTATAAAACACACTCTATATTGCACATTATCATAGTAATGGAAAAAAGCAGCTGAAATGCTCTGTGTTCTAAGGGTTAAAGCGGAACTTACATTTAAAGCAACTCTGATTGGCTTAATTGAAAACACAAAAATAGAGTTGTTCCGATTCCAATACCAGTATCGGAAATGCCTCCGATACTGCCGAAAATGTAGGCATCGGTATCGGCGAGTACTGGAGTCCATGCACCGATCCGATACCACAGCATTTATTAGAGCTCCGTTAGCTCTGACACGGTTCTGACAGAGAATTCTATAATTGTCTAATTGACTAAAAATATAATAGTTATTGAAAACTGGGAAGAAACTGTGTATATAGTCCCAGTGGTTCTCAAACTGTGGTATGTGTACCACCAGTGGTACGCAGGCTTCCGTTGGTGGTACTTGGAAAAAAGGGTATGTGATCAGAGTTTGTAGAAAATTAAACAAATAAGAGGAGGATGATGAGTGAGCAAATTATATTATTGGGAATAAAATCCGCCTCCTATGAAAAGTCTGTAGCTGACTTTGCTCGACCTATTCACACCACTGTATTTTCACTGTAATAATCCCCAGATGATGTTTAGCAAAGCAGAAACACATCTCCAGCAATGAGTCCATTTTAAGTTTGGAGTCTTTGTTATGTATACAGCATTTTGAGACATGTCTCTTCATGAGTGCTTGTAGCTGCCTTACATGTGTATGTGTATGTGTATGTGTTTCCATACACATGTGTGCTATAACATGCAGACGCCCGTGCCGGAAAGACGGACATATATTAATGGCGGTGTAGTTGGGCTAAATGGACGCCATCAATCACACACACACACACACAGACACAGACAGTGATACAAAAAAAGCACTGTGACCACTGGACAAGGTGATGATGGTGAAGTTAGGCCATGGGCATCTATGGATTATGTCACAGTAAAGGGTTATTTTATTGTTCTCTTTAGATTTGCCCATTTCAACACGTAACTATCATTGAATCATGTTGTTTGATGCGTCCTTACCTTGTTACACATCAGCGGTGAAACAAATGGTAGATGGCATCACAAGATGGTTCTTTAGTCGTGTCTTGTCTTAGCGAACTCAAGTCGTAATGTTTTATATTCCTCAAGCACAAGTGTGGAGAGAATGACTTTGATTTCAGGCAGACAGCTCCCAAGCCTTGATATTGTGAGGCACATAAACTGGTGGTTTTTGTCCTTTTGTTCAATAGTGGACAGTAAAAATAAGACAGAAAACCAAATGTAAAAAAAAAACAAACAGAAAAGATTCTAGTTCAGACAGCATATGTGTGCGTTTTTGTTGCTTTGTGTGGATAACATGTAAATACCTGACATGTTTGAACTGTGCGTGTTTGTGAGATGAGGAGGAGGAGGAGGAGGAGGAGGAGGAGGAATAATATGCTGAAATTGTTCCCCCTCTCAGTCCTTTGTTCCTCTGCCTCTGATAAATCCTGTGAAAATGATAGCTGGAATCAGAGGTAGGAGCAGCGAATAATGGACAGAAAGACTGGAGGGAGGGAGGGAGGGAGGGAGGGAGGGGGAGAGCAAACACCACAGAGGGAGGGGGATGGGAGGAGGAGGGCAAGATGGAGGGGTTTGTCGGAGAGCAGAGATGATAGCAGTCAAGAGCTATTTGAGGAGATGAGAAGAGAGAAAGGTAAACGTCAGAGTGACATGGGTATTAGTGAACGGTGAACACAAAGTCTCACTGACTGACCTCTGTGTGCATTTGCTGCTATTTGTATAATGTCATTGCCTCCACTAAGTGACTTAGTGTGGTCATAAAAAATACAGATGTGCACCCTCCATCCATCCGTCTGTCCCAGGCATGTGTACACAGCAAAGGTAGTGTGTGTATTATACATGCAAAACATGCAGTAATACCACACACACAGTATGTGGGATTATGAGGTAGGACAATGTTATTTAAAGGTACAGTGTGCAGGATTTAACAAGATCTCTTGGATCCCTCACCTCGTTCTTCCCTTCCAAGCATATTGGAAAACCTATGTTACCTAAAAGGTGATTAGTTTGTCCATTAAAGAAATGTGTAGGTCCGACATGGCAGTCCTCGTAAAGAAGAGCCACTCCTGATTTAAATATAATTAATTATTCTGTGGTAATGATAACAACAAACCACACAGTACAATCAGTGATTGTACAATCAAAAAAAAATACCAATATAATTATTTTATATTCCATTTCAGCCAAACGGTAAGAAATGTGGCTATATATTACATACTGCTCCTTTATTAGGTTCATGTCACTGAATATACTGCACATAAAGAGTGTTTTGTGCATGAATAGACTGTATTATCTCAACCATTCTTGGATAATTGTTGTAAAATTTTGTGGAAATCATAGTGTATGTCTCTGTATGAGGCTGACATTTGTGGTTTGGACTGAAAAACATTGACAGTCTGTTGGACAGAAGGCTGTAAAGTCTGACGCTGATGTTTTACTTCCAGCAAGGATGCATTTGTTCCACAAAAAAAAGTAAACTGACTGTGATCCTCTGACATTTTGAACACACTGTCCTGAAATGTTTTTTTTTGTGATTATTTGAACGTATATGTAACATTAAGGAGGGTTTATTGGGAGAAATTGAACATCATACCACATAACTATGTTTGTTAAGTGTACAATTGCTTTAAAATAGAAATGATCAGGTGTTTGTAGCCTTAGAATAAGCCGTTTATATCTACTTTCAGCATGGAGGCCATCATCATGTGCCACCATGACAAAACCAGCCAGAATATGCATGACATCCTTTCTGTGCTAATGCTAATGAGAAAGGGAGGGCTGTGTCGGTCATTTGTTAGATATCACTAATCAAAATCAAAACCCAACTGTTTTGTTTTCCATATAATATGCACCAGCATGTCAGTATATAAGCTTTAAGTAGAATGTAAGCCTCTATCATGGCTTGTGTCTCGTTATCTATAGTTGTCAAAAATAGTCCACTAACACAAAATGCCAAAATTAAAGTCTCTTTCAGTGAGGTTTGCAATTAATTATGTTTTTAATTCCACTAAATGATCTATTTGTTGCATGGAGTTTGCATGTTCTCCCCGTGTGTGCGTGGGATTTCTCCGGGTTCTCTGGTTTCCTCCCACGGTCCAAAATCATGCGATATGGGGATTAGGTAAATTGGACACTCTAAATTGACTGCAGGTGTGAGTGTGAGAGTGAATGGTTGTTTGTCTCTGCATGTGATGGTCTGGACAATCTGTGCAGGGTGCATGCCTTTGCCCCCCCCCCCCCCCCCCCCCCCCAGTTAATTAACCGTTTACATGAAACAAATGGGATTTCCCGTCTTTTGTGCGTCACTATGAATTTCCAGGGTGAAAAGCTAAAACACAACAGCGCTGACATGAACACCCCCGGTCGGCATTGTTCAGTAGTTATCCCTCTGTGTTCTCTGCGTGTTGTCAGTCTGCGGTAACCAGGGCAGAACAGAGAATAAGTGTCAGAGCTTTTCCCCTGATTACACTGTGAGGCAGCAGCCAGTTACCGGCCGGACACGAATGAGGTCTTTATTTTTGGAGTTAATAACAGGGATTTATACTGTCATTCATTCACGGCGTGGTCATGTCTTCAAAGCAGACAGGTTATGACACTGCATGCAGAGCAAAAGAAAATTGTTTTTTCCTAAAAAGTGTCATAAAATGACCTTTTTCATCAGTTACATAATGTTGGCTTAGAACACCAGAAAAACCAGACCCCAGATTAAATATGACCTTTTTTGAACTGTGTGATTACAGTAGAATGTATTGTCCCTACAAAGGCAGACAACTCTCCCAGACTCTCTAAACTTTACCAAACTCCGTATTCAATTACCATCATCACTCCAACAAAAGAGAGGCACTTCACTGAGAACCAGGATCCACTTTGAAATATTCCATTTTGTCTTTGTGCACAGAGAAGTTAGTGACTGATCAAACATGAGGGCCATAACAACAGAATCATTATGAAAGTGTCAAGGCTGTGGAGGAATATTAATGAAAGATGCAGCGTTTTCTTGTTTTAAGTTTAGGGCTGCATGCTAAATGCATTGTTTTACAGGATAACGTTTTAAAAAGATATCATTTAAACACCTTTATGTCACCCAAATGCACATTTGTTGCTTGATGCTTTGATACAAACCATATAAAAGCGTGACCTGAACACGTCGCTGCGCCAAGATGGTGGAACTTCCACAGCATCTTAGACACGCCCCTTCACTGTCCACTTTTAAAACACATCTTAAAACCCATTTTTTACTCTTTGGCTTTCAACCCAGTATGAGACATTGGTTTTTATCTTTTTATCGTTTTATTGTAAGACTTCTTCATTTGTGTTTTTATTGTTTTATTGTTTGTTTTCTAGGCCCATGATGTAATTTCTTATATTTTATTTGTCTTATTTATCTCTGTTGTACAGCACTTTGTTTCAGCTGCTGTTGTTTTTTTAAAGTGCTTTATAAATAAAGTTATATTGGATTGGATTGGATTGGAACACATGAACTGCAGTCGTGATACAAAGTCATGGTCGAGGTTTGTTCAGGTTAGAATCGGTGGAAGATGGTGGTTTGGACTGAAATACACTCAACTACCTAACTACCCATCCACCTACCTGTCTAGCCTCCCACCCACTCGCCAGTGCTCTTCACCCTTTAGGACAAGTTGTTCAGCCCAGTGCCAATTGGTCAAATTCAGTCCCAGTTAAAGGGTAATGAGAGTGTAACCTTCTCAATTTCATAATCTGTCCCGACCTTCTCGACCTAAATGTCCTCCAACAGTCAAAGCTGTTCGATGATAATCACAATTCAAACTGTGTATCATCTGAAATTCCCAGAACTGCACTGATCTGAATCAAAGTCTTCTTTAATTATTTCTTACCATCACCTGTTTTTCTTTCTTGCCTCATAAACATGAACCAAAAAAAGCAAACAAACGAAAACTAATGAAATAAAGTAGAAGTAAAGCATTAGAGCCATGTTAAACCAGCACAGTTCTGTGTGTTTTGGTTGTGTGTCTGTGCGTGTTGTGTTCTGTGTGCAGTTGTGTGTGTGTGTGTGTGTGTGTGTGGGGAAAAGCAAACCTCTTTCCGTGCTATTAATATTAATCAATGTGTGCTGTCGCGAAGGCAAAGAAACAATTCATTGCTCACATTTATTGTATTAAGTGCTTGGTGATTTATTAATGGGCATGTTTAAGGTTAGAGGAAAGAAAGAGGAAGGGAAATAAAAGCGAAGGGCAAAGTATCAATTGATTTCTTCCTCAAAGACAGAAGTCTATTAAAGTAATTTGTGAACTCATTGAAATGTAGATTCTCTGGCCTTTTGGCTTTTTCTCATTACAGCAAAACTTTTGACGTATCTCGGTGTCATTTTTTTATCATGCATATTTAATTTTCTCTCATCTAATTAGATTGATGGCACGTTTTTTTCCTTTCATATTTCTAATGTAGTCAGTCGTACACAGGCAAAACATTCCCACTGTGGTCGACCTCAGTCTCATTGACTGTCACTGTTTCTTTCGTTGTCTCTCATTTGTATGCATCACATGTCCATTTTTCTCTCTGTCCATTCCCCGCCCTGTTTAATGTCCCTTCTTTGTACAGTGAGGTTCCTGACTGTCTCTCAGTCCCTCACACACCATCTGTCTGTCGGTCTGGTCCCCTCCCCCTGATGGACTTGGCATATCACCGCATATCTATATTATTACACCTTGAAGAAATATGTCTCTATGTTGGCGCACATGTGCCGCTCCGTTCCACTTAATGGAGGCTCCCAGTTGGCACGTAGGACAAATTGATCAGTTGGTTTGCCAGCTGTCCTGGCAAATCTCTCCTTCTGTCTCCATATTTCTACAACCACCCCCACCTTCCAGCTCCTTTTCTCTCCCTGATGCTCATTTTCAAGTCCATCTCATATACCTTGACAATTACAAAAGCATTTACTCCGTTTCTTTCACAGCTGGACACATTTTGGAGACTCGGCATTCTCCCGTCGGCAGATGGCTGCGGGCCCGTCTTGATTGACGTGACCTTGCCCGGCATTGGCTGTTGCCGGCTCCTCCAATGATCCCTTGCTGTGGAGAATGACGGGCAGCGTGCTCAGCCAGCTCCTTTTGTTATCTGAGCTGAACATATTGTCTTGATACACCCCTATCATTAGACACACATTTCCACGGTGGGCTGGCAAAACGCGCGCACACACGCTGAGTTGCGGAGATAAGTCAGAATTGCAGACAGCCTCGAATATGGCGAGGTAGAAAATGCAATTCCTCTTCTCATAGATCTGTGCATAATCTTGCCTTGATGTGGGTGCTGCTGGCGTGGCGAGGGAGGGAGGGAGGGACGGCGGCGGCGGCGCGGTCAGGAACAAAGAGCGTCTCCTCGACTTTACAGCATGTTTCTGCTGTGAGCTGAAAGCAAAGAGGCTTTTCTCAGTGTAATGACAGACAGTCGAGACTCAATTACATGATCCTTGCAGCCTCAGATATACACATGCATATACAGTGTGTTTGCACGCAGATGTAAAGCACAAACACTGGCACACTTGGCAGCGTTTTTGTGTTCTGTAAGCACTGAGTCAGAGACATGGAATCACAGTATTGTGCTTGTGTCGTCATGAACGTTCTGAAACATTTCAGGTCAGCATGTTTGTGCTTGTGGGTACACAGTGGCTAGCACTGTTGCCTCACAGCAAGAAGGTCCCTGGTTCTAATCCCGGTGTGGAGTTTTTCAGGTTCTCCTTGTGTGCACATGGGTTTTGTACAGATACTCTGGTTTCCTCCCACAGTCCAAAACTGGACACTCTAAATTGATCATAAGTGTGAGTGTGAGAGTGAATGTTTGTCTGTGATAGACTGGTGATGTTTTCCTGGGTGTACCCTGCCTTTCACCCTATGTCAGCTGGGATTGGCTCGAGCTCCCCATGACCCTCGGGTGGTTTGGTTTTGTACCTGCTAAGTCTTGCTTGTCGTCTCCTCTCTGTATTTACGCTGAATATCCTGCTGCACCAAAGATGGGAGAAGGCTGTATTTTGTGTTTAGTCTGGTCTTAGACTTCTCAATAGCTGCTTTTATGTCACATTTTGCCACATGACTCAATGGACCTGTTGTTGCTGAGAGGAACCTTTGGTTCGTTAGTTAGATAAGGAACCAGGACTTTTAGATTGTAGACTCATAAAGGGAATAACATTTCTAAAATGTGAGTCAGGCCGTTAAAGTAGGTCCATCTTAAACTTACCACAATACCAGTTTTGGCTGTACTAATAAAAATCTGTCTCCAAGTCTCTGGTTGCTTATCTTTTATGTTCTCAAAGATATTAAAGGCAACATTTCTGTACCAAAAAATAACAGCTTCAACATCGATGTGACGGTTCAATGACAAAGTTATACTTTGGTATTGTCTTGGTCTCGGTTTAGGTGGACTTGATTACTAGTCTAGCGCCGTCACGGGAAGAGACGTCCGACACAAAAATCAAGCCGAACTGTAGATCAGTTAAAACGACTTAACAATCCTAAAAACTGTGCGTTAATCAACAATTACTAATTAACAAGAAAGTAAGTAGCAATGAGCTAACACGATACTCTGTATCTGTATCAGTAGCAGTGTGTTACCCGGTCAGAGTGTGTAGATATCAGAAAAAGAAGAATGTGAGCTCTGGTACATTCAAAAAGTCCAAATATCACATAAATACATAACTAAGCACATACAGTAAAAGTAAATAAAGCAGCAACAGCATCATAGTGTTCAGAATATTTGTTACACAGTTGTATTTTGACATTGCTGGTTAGGTGGTAATGTGTTCAAAAGATACAATATTGGTATCAGTAAAGGTTGTGACGTCGTATTGAGGCATAAAAAAACCTCCTAAAAGTAACAATTAAGAGGCTGTAATGATGTTGGAGTAAATGGAGTAAATTTATTCTGAAATTCTGCCCACGCTTGTATTTAATTAAGTGGGGAGTTGACATGCGGAAACAAAGTCTGATGGACTTAATGGCAGATGGAGAGGGAGTTAATGTAAATACATTAGGTGAAAGGGGCAGAGGAGTGAGAGAGCAAGGCAAATGTCAAAGAGAATAAAAGAACAGTAAGAGTAGTAAGGAGAATAATATAAGAATAGTACAGTAAGTAAAGAGTGGGAGGTTCTCATGTTAGAATACAGTCTCTGAAGAGAAAAGACTCAAAAGCATCGTGATTTCACACCCATTATCACCTGCGACAAAGACATGACAAGTAGAAAATGAAAAAAACTCCACTTTTATTCCTCGTGTTTGTTAGTGTGCAGCACCTGATGTTTTTGATAAGCTTCAGTCACGAGTGCTCGTCATCCTCGCTGGGTTTTCACTTCTTGACAATATTGGTTTTAAAAGCAGGAAATGTAGGGCAAATACAGCCCAATCATGTGTGTTGTGGAGTTTTGCCGTTGCTTGTTGTCATTTGCCTCACTGGTTCAATCCCGCGGAATCCTTTGATGCCATTTGCAAAGACCATAGATCATATGTAATGTGAGGATTGTTTGTCAGATGGATTTAGTCTCCTCTTCTCTTCTTTTCTCCTCTAATCCCATCTCCGCCATCGCCTGCACTTCCCTTTTTCTACGTATTTGTATTTATTTATTTGTTTTTACCACCATTCAGTCCCTATTTCCTCTCATTTATTGAACAGGAGATTAGAGCTCTTTTTTTAAGCTGTGCTTAGTGATGTCCCCATGGAAAACACTGAAGACGCCTAAGTGATATAAGAAGGATTTGTTTTAGAATTTTATTTTCATGGTTGTATAAATGTGTCTTAGCGACGACTCGTGGATTTGTGTATTCATCCCATGCGAATAACTCTCCTCAAAATATGGCTTTCATGGAGATTTCCCTCGTTGGGATAGTAAACAGATAATATTAAATCAAAAATGCTGGGACATATCTGATGTGGTGTTTTTTTCTGTGTCTTCCGTTGCAGCATGTCCTGCTGGCTCCTACAAGATGTCCTCCAGGCAGCAGGAGTGTTTCCCCTGCCCAGCCAACAGTGTCGCGGAGGAGGAAGGATCTGTGGTGTGTGCATGTGAGGAGGACCACTTCAGGACTCCTTTGGACACTCCCTCAGCACCATGCACGCGTAATAAGATCTATTTGATTATAGTCATGTGTGTGGTGACCTTTGTATTAAGTGAGAAATTTCACATTTGTGAGCCCCCCGCTCAATTGAACTTTTCCTATATCCGCCTTTGGCGTCCTTACCATCCATAATGATCCCTTTTCCCCTGAGGTTTACCTGTCCTTCACCCTGCATCCTTTAGTCAACTCCCCCCCCCATCCCATAGTCTACCTCCCCCCATCCCATCAACCCTCTGTCTGACCTGCATCCACCTCCCGTCTCTGGCTCACCATATATCCTATTCTTCCATCTCCTGCTCCTCCTCATCACACCATTTCCATCCCTCATCTCCTCCAACCTTCACCTGTCCTCCACCTTAAAGCCGTCCACTGGTAAAGAATTTCACCCATCATGTTCCATGGTTAAAAAGTAGGCAGTTATTTTTAAATAAATAGTTTCAGATGTTTAAAACTGTAGTGTGTAACTTTTAAATACGAGCGAATGTTGATTCAACCGGTCGTCAAAAGAATGTTTACATTTTGATCCACTGGATTCTGTATCTGTAGAATTATAACTGCTTATAGCTATTACCATTTTACCAAGATCACCATCTTACACAAACATGACAAAATGAATCCTGATCTGCTGAGATGTCACTGGGATATACACACCTGAACTTGTAAAACGGGACTTTCCTTGTTAAATTTAAATTGCTGCCCGTAATCTGATAGTCGAGGGTCTGATCCTGCATACACATACCAGAGATATGATTAATTTTGACACTTTTGGCCATTATTAGTGATTATTAGCAGAAATATGTGACATTTTGTTACATCATCAATGGGTCAATTCTTACCAAGATTTAATGGGAACATATTTCAATCGCAGAAAAAACAAAAAACACATTGATCCGTCAAAAACTGTTGACAGGAAGTTGATCGTCCTGTGGATCATACCATTTTATGTTTTAGGATGGACTTTCCCATCACTGTAACCCATCCCAACCTGTACTTACATATATGGACACATTATAAACCAATCCACTTTACCTCTTAACCTTTTATTACCCGTCCATCCTTCCGTCCTTTACATTATGTCCACATCATGGATTCATCCATTCATCCCATTTTCTCCATCCCCTTTTTCCTGCTTCACCTTGTGCATTCTCTCTCTTTTACTCATGACATTATACCCCTGCATCTTCTGCTACACATCCATTATCTCCCTTCCTCACCGGACCAGGCTGCCTCCGTCTGCCCCATCCACCCCTCCTCTTTGACCCCTGAACACACACACACACACACACACTCCATTCTTTCTCTGTCTGTCTTCTCAACTTGGCCACTCATCACTCTTCTTTTATCCCATCTGCCTTTCCGCATTTACAGTCCTCTTCATCCTTTCATCCGACTCAAGCACGCTCGCGATCATCTTTCTTCCCTATGTCAAACTGAAATCTCATCCGTCTATCCTCCAGCGACAAACTCCATCATCTCCCCCCCTCCCATCGGCCGCGCGTTATGTGTTCATCCCTCACGTCTTACCTTCGTCTCGCCCTCTTTCACCTCTTGTCCCATACCCTATACCATTCTTCTCCAATAAAGATGCACTGCCAGGCCAATAAAAGCAAGACCGGACAGGAGTAGCCTTATCGATTGCTGCATGGAGAACAGCCTGTTGATTTAGCCTAGTAATTAGATGGAGGAATAATGGGCTCAATATCCTGGGAGTACTCAAAACCATAAGGTCACTATGTCTGTCCGTGCACACACACACACACACACACACACACACACACTCACTCATGTAAATGTGTGTGTGTGTGTGTGGGCATACTAACTTTTATGGTAACTGCATTGGAGGAGTTTAATTACAATATCGATCGCTGAGCTCTGTGATCCCTGTGTGATAACATTTATAGCTGCCTAATGACCACATTAATTACACTATTGATTCAGTAATTATGATCATCCCTGGATTCAGCTAATCCTCCTCGTGTGTACAGATGGCGAGAGCAAGAGCTTGATGAATCCGGCCATTTAGGAATTAAAAAAAAACAATGGGAAAGGGAGAATTTGCCAAATGAATGAGATTTCATATGCACACCTTATTATCCCAGTAATTAAAGAATAATAATAGTGTTTTATCTTTTAAGTTCTTTTTCTCTGCTGTTAATTCCTGAGAAGAATCTTTTCAGTCAGAAGCTGATGCTCGCTCTTTGCAGTAAAGACTCAGGTGAAAGACCACGCTGCCGCATGTTCTAAATGAGCTTCATCTGGTAATAGTTTCTGACAGGATTAATTACCATCATTAATGGCAGCCGTTTACACATTTCCCATTACAGCGCTGTGATAAATATTCCCTGGTGGCTGTGGAAGAGGAAAAGTAAAAGTTTGGAAACAGTGACGGTTAATGTCTCACTGGGGACACAGAGATGATATTGTCTTGTAGTCACTGATTAATGATTAATGATGGGGAAAAAAACAAAACACTTGGAGGGATGCGTAATGTTTGCCAACGTATGTCTCTAGAGGTAAAAAAGACCCCATAATTCTGTAAATCAACCACATTTGTACATCAGAGACAATGTAGAGCATCATTGACAGAAAGATATCTGAATATTTTGTCTCTATGACCAAGAATAATCATAATAAATATTGATGTTAATTTTATAATATAATAATTATATTATTATCTCAATATTGACCATTGACCAAAATAATTGTACCACCATAATGGGACCACCTGCAATACCTCCAATGTCCACCAGTGGTCCACTCATTTAATGTTGAATTACAGAAAGTGCTTACATAGCATTTACCTCAGTTAACTCATCAAAAAATATATCACCCAATATTAAAAAGTGGCATCTGCTCCAAATTGTCATGCATTCGTTCGTGAGTAATGTCCCACCCCTCGTTATATATATGCTCAAATATTTACGATAATATGATATTAAGCCACACTTGAACAAAAGAAAATAATTCAAAATTCAACAGTTTTCCCCTCAAAAATGATATTTTGTAGGAACTGTCAATATATATGATATAGTGCAAAGACGACGCCCCAAAACAAATGTTGATTTTGGATCAGCGAGTCATTTAGATGGAGAGAGAATACAGAGAGAGGGTTGAGCAGTTAAAGCTTTAGTAAGAGACACGAAAAGAATGAGAGACGGCACAAAAGTGAAGAGAGCTGGGAATAAAGGGCCCAGCTGTGTCTACCTCCAGTGTTCTCTGCACTCAGATTGCATTTTGGGCTTATGTAACTCTGTGCTTAAAGTGTGTGTGGCAGTGGGCTGCAGCTGTGCACTGTGACGCACAGAGCAGCATGTTCTCATTTATTAATTGCACCGCACATGCACACACGTGCACAGATACATATACAATGCAGGGCCTTTTAATGGACCTTAGCTCTACTCAGGACCTGCATGAAAATTATCACACATATGTGAATGTTATATTTTAGTTGTTATCTTCGCCTCGTGTGGAGAATGATTTTTAAACACACAGTAGCCTTTGTAATAAAACACCTAGTGTGATGGTGTTGAGAAGCAATGTGGTACCATTAGAATTAGAATTCCAATTAGTTTAAATTGCACACACACACCAATTAACATGTCCTTTTCTTTACACACCAGTAGTGAACACAAGCTAAACTGGGCACAGGAACAGTGGGCAGCACTTATCTTCACCCAGGGAACAATGAAGGTTGGGTACTTTGCTCAAGGGCACCCCAGCCCTTGACCTGTCCTGGGATTTGAACTGGTGACCCTCTGGTTACCAGCCCAATTATCTTTTCCACGGGATGCCAAAAAAAAGTTCATTCACCTCCATGTGGCCGATGGGGACAGTTGTCTCGTTTGGTTCTCTGGTGCGTTGAACAAAACACAATCAACGGTCATGATTCTTTGGCAGCATTATATTTACAATATAATTAAATAAGTGTTAGTGGAGCAGATTTGATAAGTTTCGGAAATGTGTTGGCTAATACAGTATAAGTACACTACTCTAAAAAAATGTTTTTAAATAAAACATTTAGTTTTTTCTTCATTTTAATACACTATTTTAACGTGCAGTAAATAATGGCCAGATATTGAAAGTTATTCTGGAAAAATGGGCAAAAGCACTTACAGGACATTTTATGGCCCTTTTATGGTTAAAATAAGCAAAAAAAGTCAAGACGGATATTTTAAGATTTAGGTGTTAAAGGTTTAAATAACATATTAAGATGCAATTTAGCTCTGCCCACATGTAGCAGCCCATGGCTAAGTGGGAAAGGGAACTTGGCTTGTAACTGGAGGGTTGCCAGTTTGAGTCCCCACCAGGTGAAAGGGCTGGGGTTCTCCTGAGCAAGGTACCCAATCCCCATTGCTTCCCGCGCGCTCCCCTGTGGCTGCCCACTGCTCCTAATTCTAGGAAGGTTTAGTAGAGGATATGTTAAGTGCAGAGAAGGAATTTCCCTATGGGGATTAATAAAATAAATAAATAAAAAATGTTAGGTGGGTAAAAATATGTTATTTGTTAGTGCCAACAGGAGCTGACTCTTGTGATGTGTATCACCACACTCGCATCACATTTAGAGTTAAAAGCCTTCTCCATGGCAACTCACCTTCATTCAGTGATGGTAAGTGGAGGTTTTGTTCCACAGATCACTGTTGACATCACTGCATAATGAACACATTTGTAATTCATGCTCATGCACTCACTCACGTACAATGTCATAGTGAGCCAAGAATGTCGAATCTAAGTAAGAGACTTTGATTCAGCCTTAAATAAATAACTCTTTCTCAGTTTCCACTTTAAGCTCAAATCATATCTCTGTGTTTTGCTATTTATTTGCATCACGTGTAATCCCCCTCCTCCAGCTCTGTACAGAACAAGGATTATTTCATGTATACTGGCATATCACAGCATTTTCATTTGCCCCTTTGCCATTAAGGTCAAGTGGTTCTCATTAAAGCAATTGTTTCTTCACACCAAATCCTGCATAAAACAGGATTATCTTAGCATGATGTGCAAACAGAGCCCATGCAATCTCACTGTAATACCCAGAGCATTAAGTCCTTAAGTCATGTGGAAAAAATCTCAGTCTCAAAGGTTATTAGTGGACACTTATGGTTCTTTTTCAAAAAATGTTTACATTTTCAAGAGTGAAAAGGCATTTTAAAAATAAATAAATAACAGGTTTGTGTGTGGCCTTATGAGTCCAAACAGAGCCAGGTAGTTATTTGAGTCTTATTTTTAAAGTTTTAAAGATTTCCTCTGCGCTACATTAGCTTAGCTCATTTGCACAGCACCTCTTAACAGTTCAGAGATTAGAGAAATAACAGGATTTTAACTTAAATATTCACAGTGAATGCTAGTATTAATGCAGCCATTCACTTTGTTTCATCTGGATATTTTTGGTAAAATACTTTTTTTAAGTTTTGGTCTCTTTTTCTGCCATCTTTGTTCTCTCTGTGGCGTTAGCTTAGCTTGTCAGCACAACACCTCTTAATACAAGTCAGCTGCTGGGGAACTAAAATGATGTTTAACATTTACAGTGAATGTTAGTAATAATGTGAGCATTCAGTTTGTTTCATTGGTTTATTTTCAGTGAAATGCTCCCATAGTGCAAAAGGTCTCTTTTTCTGCCCTCTTTACTCTCTTTGTGGTGTTAGCTTAGCTTGTTAGCACTCGTTAACAACTCTTAATACAGAGTAAGAGGCTGGAGAATTATCAGGATGTTTAATATTCACAATGAACGCGAGTATTAATGTGAGCATTTTGGTGAAATGTTCCCGTACTGCAAAACGTTTTGGTCTCTTTTTCTGCCCTCTTCACTCTCGCTGTCGTGTCATATTTCATGATGTCATTAAAAGGCGACCATTGCCTTATATAGAAATATGTATTGGATTTGATTTTGGCTAATATAAGTACAGAACTCGACAAAATATCATACATTAGTGATATTTGAGTGCAGAAATGTTACATACTGCATCTATGTGCGCATAACATAGCTTACAGATAGTGACGTCGTTTGATCAATATTTACAAAACACAATGATTTTCTTTTCAGATAAATTATCATTTTATTATAGAATACGATCTTTGTACTGTATTGAATCTACTAAATTAATTAGTTTGTTTTATATATTGTAACAGGATTGATCAAATGAGTAATTCCATGGACAGAATAAAAACTCAATGTGATTGGTTTTATAATATTGTCTATAGATTTCACAGTGACTGCTGCAGAAATGCCGTGTGCTCCCCATCATTCTGTCTTGATTGTGTTTTTAACTGTTTTGAGCATTTTAACACAGCGCTGCTGTAGTCTAGTGCTTTGCAGGTGGTGGACTCTGATTAGAGTTCATGAATTCTGGACACTGTGGTCACTGATTGCATTTCGTGTGAAGGCAATGAAATGTGTGTCTGTTTGGTTCACTGTGTGAAGCGTTTTGACAGTTTTGACTAATGCTTGTTAGCAACTGAAAAAAAGTAATAAGCCAATTTCCACATTGATGTTTTTTTTATAATGGATGTTGTCAGTTATGTGGGCTAATAGTTGCAGCCCTTGTATTGTTTGCAAAAGAGAAAAATATTCACAGTGTGCACTGGATTTTGTTTGGACTCATCCATTATTAATGGCAAAAACAAAATACAATTTTCTAATGTCTCTTGTTTTTCGCAGGCCCTCCCGCCCCTCCTAGAGATTTGATCTACACCCTGAAGCAGTCGACATTGATCCTGGAGTGGGCGGCGCCGTCCGACACAGGTGGCCGGCTGGATCTGACCTACAGCGTCGGGTGCCGGCGGTGTCTCGCGAAGCAGTGTGAGCCGTGCGGGGCAAGTGTCGGCTTTGTGCCTCAGCAGGTTGGCCTGACTGAGAAAACGGTGACCGTGGTCAATCTTCTTCCAAACACCAACTATACCTTCACTGTTGAAGCCTTAAACGGAGTGTCAGAACTGCTGCCCAATAAGAGGTTCTACACACAGGTCAACGTGTCCACAAGCCTTCCAGGTGAGTCACAGTTTCATCTTCCTGAGGAAAGACTGTTTTACATTTAAGTTGTAAGGCGATGCAACGCATTTTCTTTCTTTCTTTTTTCTTTTTACCTTTCTTACATGAAGGTTTATTCAATGTGCTGTACAGAAACATTAAAAACAGAATTCCAATGTACATAACACAAATTGGAAATGAGAATAAAAGTGTTTAAAAGGGTAAAAGGCCAATTAAAATATGACATACTAGCTCCAAAAGCTCTGGGTCAAGCTTGTGTCTGAGCACTGTATCATCATGTCACACACACATGTTCATGTAGGTTACTGTGTACATCTCCCCATAGGTAAACTTATTTATTTAAACCCAAACACACACTGTGAACTTTTAAAAGATTCCTTGCAATGTATGATTCTAAAAATGCATCATGCACACATGCTATTCAACAGCAAATCTTTCATTGAAGTGTACACTGAGAAGCGCTCGGTCTCATTATACACTGACTACCCCCTCCTCCTGACAGCGTGTCTGACGGTAGAGCAAAACGCCTCGCTGGTGGAGGTGATCTCATTTTCATCAGCACAAGTCTCCAGCAGACCATTAGCCAGTGGCTTTGAAAAGAAAAGAAATAGCATTTTACCAAGTAGACCTGCCAACCAGTGTGGCAGCAACACTATTTGTGGGAGCTCAAGTGTGAAAAGACCCAACAACTCCAACATGAGGGAGAAATGTATATTAGATTACATACATTATCGTTTGAAAGCCAGTGAATCCTCTTATGCAGAAATGCACACGTAAATGAATCTGTCATCTGTTTGCAAGCCGTTCATTTGTGTTGAATGGAAAACAAACTGAACCAGTAATGAACGAATGAACGAAGAGTGGAGAGAAATTGCAAATGGAGGCAGGTGATGAGACGTGTTGTTGACATAAGCTTTGAAAAATGTGTCGCATAACGATTAGAAAGTTGGTGACTGACTGTGTGTTTGTGTATATTGTGGATTTAAGTGGATTGGTTTGGAGTATTTATCATGAATGTGGTTTGCTGACCTCAATCCGTTCTCTGACCAATTGTAAATGTTGTGGACATGAAAATGACAGCTTTGTGTGTTCGTGTTCACTAAATCTCTCCTCTGAGTTAGTACATCTGTCACTGTCTTACATTTACTCTTGTATTTTATTAGAAAATTCTTAGTGCATGCAAATTCTATTTGTCCCTTTTTATCCCTTCCAGCTTGACTGCATTCCACTAATGGTATTTTTCTACTTGAAGCAACATTTTAAGTACTAGAGAGTCAAAATTGATGCCCTCAAAAATATGAATCATGGCATTTGAAATGATTCACATCGATCTGGTTTTATTTAAATCGCCATACTTCACGTTTTCTTCAATCAAATTCCTTAGAATCAACATAATCTGTTAATCGTGAAAACAATCCAATTTAGTCAGGTACATCGTATGAACATATTTTAAATATGGCTAACTCTGCAACAGCCATAATTAATTGAGTTAAAATGTATGCAATGAGATTGGTTTATCAGTTTTAAGTGACTCACCTCCAGTCCAGTAGGAGGCGGTAAAGTGGCTGGACTAAAAACACATTGGATTTATTTGTAATTTAACATAAAGCTCATTCTTACTTGTTTTATTGTTGTGTTTGACTGAAAAGTGACATCACATTAAAACTGTGTTAACCAAATGTAAATGTTAATGTAAAGTGCACTTCACCATTAGAAATCGAGATAGATAGATAGATAGATAGATAGATAGATAGATAGATCGATAGATAGATAGATAGATAGATCTCCCGTTCAGTTCCTTCAACCTTTCTCTCTGATATGTGTCTGTCATATCAGCTGTTGCCATGGCGTTAATTTGTGATTATATTGGGGTATTAGAGTGTGAGTTTTCCCTCTAACCATGTCGTCCACACAGATTGGACAAGGGGTTGTGGGGGGGGGAGTGTGTTTGCAGAGGTTTCAGAAGACTTTAAGACTTTCTGTGTCAGGGTGGATTCAGACTGACATTTGGTGAGGTGTTTAATGCTGCAAGTGTGTGTGGAATGACTTTCTCTGTCACATAAAAAAAGAGCTGTGGTTGACACAGCTGACTAGCAGAGCGTGGTTGAGATCTGCAGCTTACGGACCCAAAGACCATGAACCAGCTGACCTCAGTGCACAGCTCCTCCTGTGTTTGTGTTGTGATCTGTATTCACATGCTGCACCGGGGAGTAAGACCTTGTTCAGTTGTGTAAGGCGTATTAAATATGCATGTGAGATGTATTTATGATGATGCTGATGGAAATGGTCAGCGACATGAAATTATATTAACTCTAGGGCTGTAACTAACAATTATTTTCTTTATTGACATCATCTGTCAATTACTGTATTACATTCATCGATTACTTGGTTCATAAAATGTTGAATTATGTTCTTTCATTCTTTCTTTTTTTTAACCTGGAAATGATGATGTTCTCAAATGTCTTATTTTTGGTCCACAAAGCAAAACTATTCAGATTTGATGGTTTCTTTGTTATAAGAAGCAAACAAACCAGAAAAGAGATCAATTAACAAAATAGTTGAATGTGTTAATGAATCATTTAATAGTTGCAGTCCTAATGAACACATGGGACACAGGATAAAAACAAAAGGAGAGATGTTCTAGTGCTGTATCTGTTTAGCTTTTGCTGTCTCACTTTATTTCCCCGTCACATACTTTTTTGATATTTATCCTCTCTAGAAAGTGCACAAGAGCATCTTATCTGCCAATCTTAAAGAAAATGAAAGTTGTTAGTAGCTGATCCACTTCAAAATGCAGGGTTCTTCCTTTAGTTATGCCTCACCTCTGCATATCAAAAACAAAATAGCAATAACAAAGACACAAAGGCATCAACCAGAGTAGAACCACGCAGCATGTGCAGGGAGCGAGGAATAATATATGAGAAAGTCTAAAGGTTCCAAATAGAGGAATATATTTTATGTCATACATTTACACCAGTACTTAAACCTGCATCTAATATTTTACCCTTTATAACCATTTTATTATTTATTTTTTTTATTCATGCATTCATCCATTCATTGTCTACAGCTTTATCCTCCACATTAGGGTCACATGATCATTGGAGCCAATCCCAGCCAGGGTGCACTGGCAAAGGGGTAATTAATCAGGAATAAAACTCATTGAGATTTTAAATTCCTGGTGCACTAGGGCATCGGCGTGACTTTTCAAGCATACAGCATACTCAATACAATGTAAAAATAATAAAAATATAAATAAAACCCTATTATTTTATCCAAAATGCAGTAAAAACACTGCATAATCACCATTTTTTTTAATAAAATTAAGTTTCTGCCTCAAATTTTGGTCATGTAGAATTCCTCAGGACTAACTACTAAAACATCGACTAAAAGATAATGGAAACGTTTTTCAATATATCAATATCGAGAGTTTAATCGCTAACATTACCTTTCAAAGTTCAAGTTGCCCCGTAGTTTAGAGCTGGCTTATATTTTAGCAGACGTTTTAAGTGACCTTCTGTGAATATACTGTAAGTACAATTAGAACTGGAATTGATCACATTTAAATGATAACCCAGTTATTGTCTGATTCATTAATATGACCAATAAATCGTACGTTTCATCGTGTGTTAGCTGTTGCCATGGGAATCAACCAAAGATATTAACAGAAACAAATACATATTGTCTAGCAATGACTGTGTGTGTGTGTGTGTGTGTGTTTTATTTTCTTACAAGGTTAAAGTCGACACATTTTTATAGCTACATCATTGCAGGTGAGAGTCATCAGTGCCTCTGTGCACAGATTAGATAACTCAGGCATGAACAACAGCCAGAAATCCAGTGCAACCAGGTCAGTTAAAGAATGAAATGACACTTGTGCACAGATGTCAGCCTCGTGTCCTTATAAATGTGTGTGTGTGTGTGTGTGTGCGTGCGTGTGTGTGTGTGTGTGTGTGCTTCACGCCACCAAAACTCTGTGACCTTTATAAATACTGCAGCAGGGATTTGGAACAAAGCTAACACACCAGCACACACACACTCTCACTCCTGTTCCCTCTCACCACCTCATCATCACTTTATTACTTTCTACTTTTTTTAACCTTCTTAATCCCTCTGCATCCCAATGTCTTTCTTTTTTTACCCTCTATTTCCTCCCTCATTTCCCACACCGTATCCTTTCCTGCCCGCCACCTCACTATTCTTAGATGGTAATTTCTCTCCTGCCTTTCCATCAACAGCGACCCCATCCACTATCTATTCCTCTCACCTCCTTTCATGACATAATCACTGCTGTCCTCCACCACCTCACCTCCGTTTCCTCCATGTCCTCCCCACAACTCTTTCTCCATCACCCCTTCTTGCACCACATTTGCTTTTCTGGGCACGGTAAGCTTGTTAGCAGCAGGTGGCACAGTTTCTCTGTCAGCTGAGGGCCAGGAAAGCCTGAGGATTTAAGGGCACAGTGTGAGTCAGGGGAGAGAAGGTGCTTTTGGGTGCTATTTCATGGCCAAACACAACCCAACCGCACACGTGTGCACAGAGAGGAGGTCAGTTAACACCAATGCATGTGTATTTTCTTTCCTGTTGGTATTGGGAAAGCGTCTGAGAACAGCACGACAAATCCAGGGACATTAATACCCTCCATTAAAACCAAATACAAATTGAATTCTTTAAAGTTTCTCCTGGAACTGAGTGGATTTCTCCCAGATGGATGGAGCTTTATCAGGACTCTCCAGGCCACCAAGAGGAATGAGGGAGGTTAGCATGGTGTGGTAGATGGTAACATGGATGGATAAAAGGGGAAGGAGGAGTGAGGGATAGAAACATGGCTGGAATTGCGTGAGGAGATGGGGGCGTGGGGAGGGTAAATGGGGATCAGTTTTGCCCAGGGCTCACGGGGCCCCTTATCCAGCTGTGGATTATGGATGCATATATATGTGTGTGTGTGTGTGTGTGTGTGTGTGTGTGTGTGAGTGCACTATACCATATGTGTGTTACAGCACTTTCATGTTGCGTTTTTCTTGTACCGTGTGTGCGTGTTACACGCTCTCTGCACCGCCTCATGCTTGATTTGTGCACGTTCGGGGAAATAATGCGATAATGACATGTTGTCTCGACAGTGTTTCATGTGTACTTTACAAAAAAACAGCCACTTTCTGGGTCACCAGTAGCTTTGTTGTTTTAGTGATGCTACGATGACCTTATATCAGTGTTTCTGAGGACCCTCTGCCCTGTACCTGCTTTAACAAATGGGTCATTATCAGGTTTTTGCTGATCTTTTTCAATCAGGTGTGTTGGAACAGGGGAGCAGGGGAACCTACTAACCAATGAGCATCTAGTCTGGTCAAGAGGGGGCCGGTCTAGAGAAAAAAATTGGAAAAAAAACAACTATTTAGTAGTGGGTGGGAAATATACGATATTCATTATAATATTAGACAGAACTGCAAAGTAAAAGTGCTTGTTTTGTTATAAAATGATGTACATTTAACAATAAAAACACATTTATGATGCACAAAAACGTAGAGAAATAAATAGAAAACTTAGCAAATAATTATGAGGATAACTGTAATTAAAACAGTTTAAGTATTTATATGTAATTTAATGTTGAGTGTAATACATTTAATAAAGCAATGATTACAACCAAATGTCTTATTTACTATTATAACAATAATATTGCTAGCAAATACATAAAGTCTTATATTCTGTCTATATTCCATCACCTCAGTGGCAGATGTGCCTCAGTACAGTGGTGGGTGGGCTGCATGTGGCCCCCGGGCCGCCAGTTTGACACCCCTGCTCTAAGAGGACCAACTTTCCATAACAGCATTCCATTTAAAATATCAAAGAATTGGACAGACATGAAATCCTAGTTTTGCATCAGCATTAATTCTCTCAAAGGAAACTGGTAAACAAACTGGATACCTAAGATAAGCATTCAAGCTGTTTTTCAGAAACCTGTGCCATTCGTTCTGAAAAGCACATGAATGTTTCACATGTTTCATTTTTGAGCTGTAAATGCAGTGAAATCATATCTGAAGAAAAACAATCAGCTGATTAAACACTGATGGTCATACGATCAAAAATCTAAAGAGTAGCTAAGGGACGTGCTAAAAGAAGGTAACTGACCTCTGCCTCTAGAAGCCACATTGCTCTGTAAAAATCTATTTGTATTTCTTTATTTACATGTATTTATTTCCTTGTATCTCAATGAGATTGAACAATTAAATATAAATGGTCATTAACAACAAAGCTAGTGGTGGTTTAAGAGTTTTGCACAGTAAAGTGTACATACTGTGTGTGTGTGTGTGTGTGTGTGTTATTGAAACACACTTGGGTTGAATGTCTCGGCTCCCAGTGTCTCGCTCCCTCCAAAGCCCTCTAGCTGTGGCAGGGAAGAAGAGAGGGATGCAGGAATAGAGCCGGTGAAGGTGCAGGTCAGGGAGGAGGGAGGGATTGGCATTTCAATATCCTGAGAGGATTACAGGCTGGGCTTTAGATGCCTGGTCCCTGTGGAGTAACATGGACCTGAGAGATGAGGGAATAAAAGGAGGAGAGAGGAATGAATGCAGAAGGGGGGGGGGCAGGGGGGTGAAGAGCAAAAGCAAAAAGTACATTGCTCAAGACTGATGTCCATAGAGAGGAAACTTTGTGTAAACTTCATGGAGTTAGCTGCTCCTGTAAACACATCAAGTATGCATGTACAGTGAAATGTGTGTTTACAGGAGAATAAGTTGGTAGAATGTGCAGAAAAAACAAAGGAACTAATGCATGGAAATAATAAAAGTGAGAAGCCACAGGATATGTTCTGTAAAAGAATACAGAAGAATAAATCTGTGGAGCTGCAGGAGTCAAAAAATGTGAGGAAATGAGAGAAATGCCAGCAGTAGCTCAGATATTAAAGCAGACAGGCTGTTACTCGGCTCCTCCCACTGACATTCTTCCATGCGTAAGAGCTACACTGTTCTTGATGTCTGTTCAAGAAGTACTTAAGTGATGTACCGTACTATATTGTTAAGGTACATGAAATTCATCCTGTGCTTTTACTCATCATCTACTAGGAACCTATAGAACTAGAACTCTTCCTAGAACTACAACTATTACATTTCAATGGTTCTGATGTAGAGAACATGCAAACTCGACACTGAGGTGATATCTGCTCACTGTCCGACTGCTCGTCTTCTTGGAAAGCTCCCTGCAGAGACTCGTCTATTGTCAACAGGTTAGGTATTATTACTTTTGTCAAGGAATCTTAACATCATCTTCAGTTTGATGTCTTGTAAGTGTTTGTATAAGATTAGATAATCCTTTGTTAGTCCCACACAATGGAGACACTGACAGTGTCACAGCAGCAAAGACAGTAAAGGAAATACACGTCTGTGAATGTACAATATAGAAGATATCGACTATTAAGATTGTAAAAATAGAGTAGTCTACACAGTATTTACATTAAGTTACCAGATACACAATTTAAGCTTAAACCAGGATTGCACATGGATGAAGACGAGGTTTCAGAGAAAGCATAAGGTGGCACCATCTCTGATTTTTGAATTTATGAGAACTCTGATTGGCTTCAGAGATTCGGGGTGAGTGTATGAATTGTTATACAGCCAAGTCTGAATTAATTCAGGATCACACCTTAGCTGCACCTCGACAGAAAAAGACATGTTGGGCTATATTTATCCTTTCCTTCATCGTCTGAGCGCTTCTCAACTGTTGAGCATGAAACTATTACTTGTTTAATTTCCTATTCCCTTTTTCCCTTTCTTCCTCCTCTTCATCACCTTCTCTTCCCTCATCCCCACCTCCAGCCTTCTGCATGGAGGCCCTTTTTTTGCCTCCTTAATTAGAAGTGATGGGAAGGTGAGGCTTCAGCAGGCACCAAATGAATAGAGTCATCAAGCTACTTTTCAGGACTATAGCCCAGCCACTTAAGACGCTTTGTCACCCTGTGATGGAAATTTTAATTGCCTTCCTCTCGGCTTATAATTGGAGTCTATGAGGAGGCACTTTTAGGTCTTTAGTGTTTGTGCTCCGTATATGGATTTCCAGACGGCATCTTGTTGTTTGGGGAATTGTGTTTGTTGACTTAAGAACAAAAGCAAAGCACGGAGGTGGCTGATGGTGCACACAGTGTTATCCCCATAATCAGAGTGTTATACAGGGCTGGAGGGCTGCCTTTGATGCACATCTTTTGCCAGACTCCCCTCAGGAGGGGATGAAAACAGGTGAAAACACAAACCCCCGTGACCAGAAAGAGAAGCTCAAACTTCAAAATGGGTCTTATCTCTCATTTCCTCCGTCTGAGTCCTTGTGAAGTCTTTATCTCGACTCTGTTTCGGAGAGAGCTTTGCTGTGTTTGTCTTTGTTTTTATTACGCGGTCTGTTGCAGGAGGAGGCCGGAGTCCTGCTGTGAAGGAGAAAGAGTTGTTTAGCGATGCAGCTGTATTTCTGAATGACGGTGAACGGCTCTCCCATGCAACAGTGTGTGGGCAACAAACGCACACACACACATACAGACAAACACCTTTTTTCTCATTCACTGCCACCATTTACATAATTTCTATACAAAAATCAGTGCATACATTATATTTTCTGTGAGACTCTGTATATTATTACACTTGTTTCACTTTCTTTCTTTCATCTATAGGGAAAAACCTTACACAGTGTGTCCCTGTCTTGCAATACACAGTAAATTCTTTCTCCCAGTATGTTCAGACCTGGTGTTAACGTCCGTCCTCAGTGATCAGTGTCACACGCACGTGGACAGCATCAAGTACAAGTGCAATGAAAACTGGTAAAAATGGAGAGTGAAATGTACCAACGTTAAGTTATTAGTGGAAAAGAAACAACACATTTGAAACAACAAATTACAGAAAGCCAAACAAAAAAGAATCCAAGCACTACTCACACTGCTGTAACATGAAATGAGATTTTAATCATTAGTCTCGTGCCTGTGTTGACAGACCATGTCTCTGCCTTTAGGCTGACGTACACTGAGCCCACTGAGTGTTATGAAACTGTCTGTGTCCACTTTGCTCCAAATGCTATGAATGAGATCAGGATGGTAACATTATTTTTGTGTTACCGTTCCATTACACGCTCATCGTGAGGGTGTGCTTTTTGCACAGCTGTCTCATTTTTGATCAGGCTCTTTTGAATAATTAAAATGCTCTTTGTCCCGCGCGCTTGTTCTCACGCTCCTTTGGTCTTTCTCCCGCCCACTGACACGTTTAATCAGGCAATTTTCAGAACTCTGCTCTCTGTTACAAACACACACACACACACACACCAGTGGCGTAGTTTAGATGGAAATGTGCCTTATCCAGGTGTCTTTCCCTGCACAGTCCCTCCTCCCCCTCACTGATAAAAATATCCAAATGTCTGTGTGTGAGTGTGTGTGTCGCCCATACTGGAATCAATCCGTCTAAACACTTTAACCCCCCCCCCCCCCAGTTTATTCTCAAACTGATCTGAATGATAATGAGCACAGATAAAACCTGTCTCTGGCTGCATCTGCTCACCTCGCCTCTGAAGCCGGATTTAAAAATCGTTTTCCCCTTTTTCCTCTCACCCACTGTTGCTCCCCCATTTCCTAATTGTGTGTATATGTATGTCTATTTGCGTGGTTGGAAGCTGACAGGTTTGCCAGATAGCGCTCCACCGCCGGGGCAGGCTGATAGCCACCGAGCGCTCCGCGGCAAGAAGATGAGATCAGGGCGAGTTATCTGCTCGTGTAGGCGACATCAGAATGCAATCACATGTGAACACGTAAACTCACCTGAGGAATAGTCAAACAGAGATGTTATTTCAAATAGAAAAGTTTGAAACGTTATAGTACTCGCTCCAAGCTGATTTTAAGATGTTTAAGGATGACTATTTATATCACAGCTTATTCATTTTCAGGCAAAGTTACAATTTTTACATCCTGCTCTGAGTTGGTGTCAGTGGAGAAATATAATAAAACTCTTGACTGCTATAACTTGAACACTTTTACGGTGTATTGTAGCTTCAGTTTTGCACATTATGTTGTATTATGGTATTAAATTGAATTACCTTTGCCGCTTTTTTCCCCTCTATCAAACAGCTGCTGAACACCTGTGGTGTTTGCTTGTGACGCTCGCTGTGTTACTTTACTGTAAAAAAGTCAGTAGTATTAGATTTTGGGTTGAGATACTGAAGTGAGGAGAGTAAATACACTAAAGTGGATGTTGCTAATTTATTGCTTTTTAAATGTTTTAATTGAATTTGGATGGTTTTTGCACCGATTAAAAAGCAACCTATGTCAAGTTTGACAGACTTGGCCTAAGGTGTGTGGTGCAGGTGTATGAAGGCGTGTCCAACTGCACTGTTGCTAGTTACACGGCACATAATCATGACACTATGACATTAAGTGAGGTGCAGGACCCAAAGGGGTTGTATTTAGTGTCTAAATTAGGTGTGTTTTGGGTGTAATCAAAGTTTTGCTTGTCGTTGCCTTTTAAACCCAAGTGCACTTGTTTCTGGTGCGTTGCTATTTAACAAACTAACGCGGGAAATAGAAGAGTGAACGAGAGGGGGGTGATCATCATAAGGTAACAATGGCAACAAGAAAACATTTAAAACTGAAATGAATTGGAGTTAGCGTGGTTGTAGGGATTCATGCACTGAGAGTAACACACGAAAAATGCCAATTGATACTTACCAAATAGTCCTGTCTTTGGGATTTGTGTCTGTATACTGCTTTCATGCCACAGTGCAAGTAGAGATTGATAAACATCACCTTCTTCTCTCCCCTATTTATGACCATGAAGGGTCTAATTAGAAGTGCCCACTCGTAAAAATCCTGCGCCCCCTCCTTTGCTGATTGTCTGGCACTGGGGGCCGTGCTGCCTGAAGATTGCAACGCAATGTACCCAATCAATGGGGATTGGGTACATTGACCTGTTGGAATTTAAACCAGCAATCCTCTGGTTACAAGTCTAGTTCCTTTTCCATTAGACCACGGGCCGCCCAAGATGGAGCCCGAATAGTTGTAATACATGTATATAGTATAGAGCCTTTCAAAAAACTATTTCTTTAGAACAGTATTTTAGTAAAATGTTAATAAAGATGTTTAAATAGCAGTGAATACATGAGGAATTAATCGTGTAAAAGAAATTAAAATTGTGTGTCTTTAAAAGAGATTTAATGCTTTACGTTATTGTAAGTTGATTGCGCACTTGGCTTAGACACAGATATAGAATTAAAGTCTTTAAAGAAACCAGGAATCAGTCTCATCAGTGCTTTCACTGTGATCATTAGAAACAATTATGCATAAATAGGCAACCAGTGCAAAGATAAGCTAAAAATTCAACTTTTATGATAATATGTGTTGGAATGTGCACACCCACTGTACACCCCACTGGGGTTTCGGAGCCATTGGCAGAAATGCTTATGGCAGTAGTTGTATAAAAAGCCCCGGGGACAGCGAAACCATGAAAACACTAAATGTTCCCACTCCTCTGCTGTCAGTCACATAAATCACTCCACCACCAGTTTAACCCCAGGTATAGAACCCAGGGGTGTTGTGCCCAGAGGGAACGGCACACTCGCTTCCTCGTAACCCTTTGAAAACGAGCCTGCCTGACAGATACAGCTCTCTCAATGATCCCCATCGTTTCATTCTGAAGACACATGCGCTCATTGCCCGTCTTTAATATGCACAGGCACACAGGAGCCTGCATATTTTTACACGTGGCAGCGGTGGTTAGGGGTAGAACAAGAGACCCCCTCATGACAAGATGGATGTCATCTCAGCGGAGGCACAGACTGGCCTGTGGGGAACAGAGGAGATTCCCTGAGAGAACAGAGATGGAGTGGTGTCAAGTTAAGTGAGAGATGAGGGGATAAAGAGTTTTAGAGAGTTTCTAGAGAGAGGACCCATGGAAGCGAGAGGGAGTGAGACGGAGGGGATGTTCAGTGCTGTCGCCCCAAGGGAGAGCAGCTCCTCTGCTTTGATAACGAAAGCGAGATGCCAGTTGCACCTCAGCTGCGTCTGTGCATTTGGATGCAGGAGCCTTAAGCAGCAGCAGCTGCCATTTTGTGCCAAGATCTATTCATAGATGTACCTACCACGGAGACATGAGCATAAGGCTGCCCCATGACGCCCTGCATCTTGGGGAAAGGCAGGTTCGAGTGGAGAACTGGGCCTGGAGTATAGCTCACATGAAACACAGAGGCTTGTTAATAAAGGAAAACGAGGATCAGCCATAAGTGAAGCTTTTTGAGTACAGCAATGGAAAAGTGTGGCTAACAAATTGAACATTTCAGTCGTGTGATGCAAAGGAAGAAGTCTGCACTTGGGGTAGAGTGGTGTCCATGATCTGACTCACAACAAAAAAAGATGTTAAAAAAAAGACTATTTAAACAAAAACTTAAACCTTCAACCAAAATAAGGATCTTTAAGTCAGCTTCAGTATAAAGAATACAATATATCTCAACATCTGTACGCTGTCTGTTTGCTATTTCTGCCAAATTTGATCTATTGTACGACCTGATACCTCCCTTTCACAGCGTCCCTTTGAAGTTTACAGACCATTATCTGTGTCAGTGATTGGTGTGTGTCCTGCAATAGCTTTCATAGTGGATCTTATCAGAAGCTGTGGGTCTTTGTGATGAGTTCCCATCAGAGTGTCCGCCGCATGAATCCTGCCGTGATGAGGCTTTGAAAACATCTGCCACGCGCTTCCCGCCACAGAGCTGGAGAGGCCATCACCTCTTCTATAAGACTGGCAAAATGATTGTGCAGGCCTGTGTGTGTCTGTGGTGTGTGTCTGTCTGTGTGTGTGTGTGTGTGTGCAAAAGCCATTTCAGGTTGATGATGGCACTGATTTCTTCCTCTCATAAATAGAGCCGGACCCAACACACTACACATGAACAGCTGCATACACTTTTCATCATGGCTCCAGGAAATAAATGAATCGTCCATATTCATCATTGATGTTCAGGTTTTTAAATGAGCAGACTAATTCTCTGAATAAAAGCTCTTATGTAACGTAACTGGAGCTGAAGTTTGTGTATAACTTACTCCCCACACCAAAGTCCATAGAGAAAATTGTCGCTTTTTCATCACAGGCACAGAGGACAGGGGAGTGGTTAATCCTCTGCTGCCTCACATGACTTCTCTTGTGACTTGGTAGTTTGAAATCCTTTATTAGGATTTACCTCAAACATAGACTTGAGCAGGCTGAGGTGAGCCTTAAATCTGTTTTCCCTGTTGTCTCGATCTATTATGTCTTTTTCTCTCCAGTTTGAGCCAAATCTGAATTCTGATTGGCTTTCACAACATTTTTGTTTGCCTGATACGATTGAATGCGAAATGTCTGTCTACTCAAATCTATGCATATAATCTTATCAGGAAAAAGAAATTCTTTGCACAAAAGAATCAGCACATACTAACATTACAATTCTACCCTCCTCCTCCTCCTCCTCCTCCTCCTTCCATGCTGTTCTAATTATAAAAAGTGTCCCATTACATAGAGTACATGTCAGTTAGGGTCATATCGACTTGAGCGTGTAAAAGCCTGATCATATAAGTGTTCTGAATCCACTGATACACTTGAATAAACGTGTATTATTAGCTCAGAAATGGCCTGTTTGTGTGTCACTGAAGTTAGAGGCCGCCCTTTTCTGCAGCTACACAGGTGGATACACTACTTTAGAGCCGTGGGATGTTTGCGTGTGTGTGTTCTAGAGATTTTTTCTTTCTTTTCTTTTACGTGTCGGCTTCAGCTGTGATGTGATCTGGAGTTTTGGAGGCAGGCACCAGTACATTATGCATAATTCAGCAGACACAAGGAAGGAAAGAATAGCAAACAATAGCCTGCAGTTGTATTTGGGGTGAGCAGATTGACACTGTGTTCTTAGTTTCATGTGTTAGACTGAGCGTCTCTTTGTGTTTGGGTGGCAGAGGCTTCCAGAGAGAACACGTCTGCTCAAACTTCCTTTCCATCTGAACTGTAACCTTAGCTCCACTCCTCTTTTCTCTTCTCTTTTTTTCTTAATGTCTTTTATGTTTTAACAGCCTCAACAGTCTCACCTGAATATTTGTTTCTTGCTTTTAACGCGCAGTGCAAGTCATTATTTTTCTGTCTACTGAGCTACACAACAGTGTAATTTCAGCCAGTGCAGATTCCATTAATCATTAATAATAACATTTCTGCTGGTTTATTTACTTCTTGCCCTTCTTTTTTTTTTACTCCCTCCCACTGTGTGCATGTACATGAAGTTGTCTTATTTACAGGATATTCATTAGAACAGTGATTCACAAAGACTGGGTCTGGACCCACAGATGGGTCGCTGGAGATGTTGTTTGGGTCCCCACAGTAATTTGCCAAACTTTTTAATTAAGATTTATATGTTATATGTATAAAATAACATGCAATTATCTCTTGGGAGTGATTTGTTTACTAAATTTACAAAATGATATCACATGTAGTTGAGTTACATAATGCAAAAATGCACTGTTGTCATGATTTACATTGCGATTAGGGTCACAATAGTGTGTTAACTTTAAAAAGTGACTCCCTTAATAGAGCGTTTGGCAAACACTGCATTAGCAATGTGTTGATTGCTTTGAAATGCTTGTATGGACAGTTAATGGACATTCTATTTGACATTCACACTATTGTTGAAACTCTGTACTAAATGGATATCGCACAATGGCAGCTACATGCAAAGGATTAATATTATAAATGGATATTTCTATGCCTCTTTAATTAGTATTTGGTCTATTATCTTCCTGATTGATTGAGTAACAGTTTGGTCCATAACATTCTCAAATGTCTTGTTTTGTCCACAAAACAAAAACCATTCAGTTTTGTTTTCTTGTCACGTGGAGCAAAGAACACAGACAATATTCACATTTAAAAAAAAAAGAAAGAAATGAAACTTGTTTCATTAGATGAAATGTTATAAAGGAAACAATGTTGTTATGAGATTCAACAAAGCACATCAACGCACACCCTGTTCCACTGAACTTTTAATAAAGTGAAAGTAGCTGCTCTATTATTCTGATCCACTTTAATGATTTCTCTGTTATATGAAGCAAAGAAACCAGACAATATTTACATTAAAGACGATGAAGAGTCAGAATGCTTGTTTTAACTAGAATCCTTCTTATTGTTGATTTAGGTAGACATTCTCTCGACTCCAATCATCCATCTAGTACTTGCCTGACCCTCACCTTATCCCTAACCCATTTTTGTCCTCATAGGTCTCAGTAATGTGACTTTGTAAACAGAGGTCCCCACAACACGAGGAATTACCTGGAACACACACACACACACATCTATTTCCTCTATAATACAAAAAGTCCCCTTGAATAATGGATACCTGTGGTTTCGGAGACATCAAATAACAGTCAGATGGGGCTGGACAGGGAGGCAGATAGAGAGACAGTGTGTTGAGTGTGTCTTTGATCTGCTGCCCAAAATGACTGTATTACTCTGCTGCACAGATGCTGTGTGTGTGTGTGTGTGTGTGTTGGGGACAGAACATATTCATCCGTGTCCCTGTTTTCATCGAGGAAGGAGATGAATTGACGGTTAAAGGTCAGAGGAGAGATGAGCAGGACATTTGGGAGGACAGAAAAGAGGAGTCTAGTCAGCTGATGAGGAAAGAAAAGAAAAAAAAACAGAATATCCTGGAATAGATTCCAGACAGAAAGACAAGGAATAAGAAAAAAAAAAAATTCATATATACTTATTTCTGTGAAAAAGAGTCATAATTATTAGCAGCGATAATTATTATCAAGCACAAAAAAGTGACGACAAAAACACTCCTTCCACCTACATGTCACTAACGCTAATGGCCTTAATGTCAACTCATTAAGGCACAACTTAACAGCACCTCTTTATTTTTCTTAGCGTTTGTGAGTGACAGTCCATTTTTGTGACTTCGTTAAACATGGAATAATTAGCACTTAAGCAGGAGTGGGAGGTGCTCCCTGCTTATCATATGTACTGCGTGTCAGTTGTTGACAAAGAAACAGAGACTCACTCTCTCTCTCTCTCTCGCTCTCGCTCTCGCTCTCTTTCTCTCTCTCTCTCTCTCTCTCTCTCTGTCTGTCTGCACTAATGGAATTGTCTGCTGCCTGCGAGTGAGTGCCATTACACTGAATCTAATTTGGAAACAACTGTAGTGATAATTCATCTTGAGTTTTGCGGCGGGATCAATAAGAGGTGGACTCTCTTGTCGGGATACGTTTGACCATCAGACTCACAGAGAAACTGTGTGTTCAGAGGAAGAATGTCTCCATCTGTCCATGTGGGCTTGTCTGTCTGTCAGTCTGTCAGTCAGTCAGACAGTCAGTCAGACAGTCAGTCCATATCTATTTCAATCAACTGTCCGTCCCTGTTGTCTGACCAGGGCTTTGCTCAATGCCAAAACTTTATTTCACAGTATTTCTTTAATGTGACGTTACAATGATATTTTTTCATGCATGAGCATGAGTGAGTGGTCAAGCAAGAGAGAGGGAGCAGTGCAGGTGAGTGCAGGTGAGTGTGTGTGTGTTCCAGGTATTAACCAGGTTGTACGGACCGAAATCTGACATGTGAAGACATGTTGAATGGTTAGGATGAGGTTAGAGTTGGGTTAAGGTTAGGGTTAGGCTAGTAGTAGTTATGGTTAAGATTAAAGTAAGTCTCCAGGAAATGAATGTAAGTCAATGTCCTGAAGTCATGGAAACCAGACTCTGTGTGTGTGTATGTGAGAAAGTAACTGCTTACAGTCTTGTTACTTTCCTGCTCAAGGTTTCCGCCTCCAGCAACACTTGTAGCCTGAAAACATTTTCAGTAAATTCTTGTTTGGTCCAACTTTTTAACCACAAAAAACTTCCAAACAACAGACAAATACAACACGTGTGGCCGAGGCACAGCAGCCAGACAGGTGATAGAATGTAGATAGAATACTAAATATGTTGTGTTAGTCATGTTTTTATTATTATAATAATAATAATAATAAGAGGGACATTGGGTTGTAATTATAAATTTTTTAAGTGTATTATAATTTACATTTGCTTCTTTAGTGTTTTAATTACAGTTGTCCACATGGTTCCACGTGAGAATAACATCATTCAATACCAAAACAAACACTTTTACTTTGAAATTCTGTGAAATGTCACAATGGAATAATCATTTCTAAATGTTGCTGGTATTGCCCCTGCAGAACAGTTGTTTGTTCTCTAGTCTGCCTCGTCTTGACCAAACTAGACACTCATCGGTCCCCAGGTCATTTGTGATTGACACCCCTGAGCTAAGCCCTTAGCATGCATTTGGGGGACGCAGCAGTGAAAAGGGTTCATCTTGGAACAGTGTTTTTTATCATGTTCAGTTTTTCATTTACCGGTCATAAAAAAATTTATATCATAAAAAAAACAAAAAACTAGTAATAACTCAGACAAAGAAACACAGAGTTTATCCAACAATAAGTAATTTGAATGTGAGACACATCTCGGCTTCAATAATTCATCCATTACCTCAGCCCTACCAGAGCTGCTCTTGTCCTCTCTTCTTTGTCTCTCTCATCTAATATATCCATGTCTTTTCTTTTGTTCTCTCTCTTCACATCAGCTCTAAGATCTGCTGTATTTACATTTTTGTCATTACAATCCCCCCTCTATTAAAATTCACCATATTCCTCCTTACAGTTAAATTCTGTGTAAGAACTGGAAATATGGGAGATTTCTGACTGCGTCTGATGTCCTTGAAAAAAACGCCTGGAGCTATTGTATGTATATTGGATGAGACTGGAATCCCCAAACTCATCTCTCTTCTTTTCCTCTGTAGCGCCGTCTCTGATCAGTGAGCTGCGAGCGGAGAAGATCGAGCAGAAGAGCATCACGCTGGTGTGGAGAGAGCCCTCCTACCCAAACAGCAGCCGCACCGAGTACGAGGTCAAATACTATGAGAAGGTAAATCCACTGTTACATCATCAACTTTAAAGCAACACTATGCAACCTTTGCTTGACTTGTTGACACTGTAGAAATTTGCTAGATCCCAAATAAATTCTGCACGCTGGACTTTTTTACGACTCTATATTCTTCTGCAGGTTTAAGACCTTTATATTCATTTGTATGCAACATGCTTGTATTACATTAAATTAACATAGACAAACCCAACTATACAGACATTAAACTGCAGTCTGTGATTTGATAATTGCATTGTTTAATATTGTGATTTCAATTGAAAATCAATTAATTGTTTAGCCACAGTAGAAAATACACCATTCAGACGTTTTAAGGATTTTTAAATATTTTTAACTGATCTACAGCTTGGATTTAGCCGCTGAATATCAGTGGCCGGCAGTCTGTTGACGTCACATTAGTATCGGCTCAGCTCGCTTGGAACCTCACCAGAGCAGGTACCAGGTATTAGGTACTATAAAAAATACCAGATACCATAAAAAAAAGTAATCTCTCTACTTTGGCACAGACAAAAGAAAGCCTATAGCTAATGTAAAATAATATAGCAATATAATAGTATTATTAGTATTATTAATATTATTATTAATAATAATAATAATAATAATAATAATAATAATAGCAAAACGACAGACATGTTGAATCTCAGAAATCAAAAACATCTCCGTCCGTAATCGTCATCACAGATTACTGTTGACGTTTCACATTCTCGATAATCTGTCTCGTTGTGTAGGGTAGAGATGGGTTTTATTCTCCTTATTACAAGTCACTGGCCTAATAAATGATTTTGAAGCTGTTATTTTAAGGGCAAAAAAAGTTGCATTTTGTTGCCTTAATTTATGTTGTATATTTCTTTTAAAGTAAATTGTGTGCGAGCATAAATCATAAAGGACGGCCAGCTGGAACCTTTACCCTGTTCACGACACATGAAGCTTCATCTTCATACTGAACTAGAACTAGAGATGCACCTGGATATACCTCCGCCATGCCTCACGCCCTGTTTTGCCACGTTAAAGAAAGTTTATGTGGGTCATGCTCCAAATTTATAAAGTGTTTTTCCTTCATTCATGGATATCACTATTGTGCTTTGACTCAATATTGTCACTCATTAACCTCAAAGAAAACTGCTTTTAACGGCTAATATTAAAGTTAACAACAATTTTGAGGTAAATTATTATTTCCATTTGTTGTTTTAACTCTGAAATTAGAAAAAAAATTTCAGTTTCAATTCAATTTGATGCTGAAAAAAAGGGCAAAAAACATCCTCACGTCTGCTGTTTTTAAACATTTTATCATATTCTATTGGTTGTGACTTTAGAGCAAATTAGCCGCAGTGTTTTCATATGCTTAAATCATTGCCGTGAACCGCTGCCTGCTGAGGTGTTGTTATAAAAAAAACATCATCTCGTCTTTTGAAGTCGTTTCTCTTTTGCTTTTTACGGACAGCCAGTCTCGTTTCATCAGCCTCATCGAGATCACGAAGCATAGCACTTAGTCAGATTGCACGTAAACCACAGATGTCATGCTCACTCCTCCACGTCTACATACGTTTTCTTCTTTAGTATCACAATCCTACGCCACGTTCACACCTCATTCTCTTCTCTGTTACTCTCACTCCTTTAGACAAATAAAAGAAAGCCGTAGACGGCAGTTTTCAGGGGGGGGAAAAGTTGAGGAAAGATAACTGTAGGTGCATTTTTGAAAGCCGGAGATGCCGCTGTGATAACAAAGGGAGAGGAAAAGGTTAGAGAGATTATTAGGGATAGCTCAGAGTGAAGACACAGGGATAGAATTAAGTGAATGAAGTTGCTTTGTGAGCTGCGCTGGAGGAGAACAGCAGGAGGGAGGTAGATGAATGGAGATGGTGTGAGGGCCAGACAGTGAATAACCGAGAACAAGATGAGAAAGTTGTTGAGAGGCCATTAAAATGAAAAGGCAATACAGCTACAGCTATTCTCGCGTGGTCTATAAAAGTATAAAATATGGCTCTGCTTAGTCTGTGTGAGCTTTTTCTTTTTTTATCAAGACGCTGAGGTTTTAAAAATCCTTAGATAACACTTGAGCATATGGGACATTTAAACGTGTTTGATAAGGGTCATTATGATAATAGTGACTCACAGCAGTAATGAGTCATGATTACTACACCGTTTACTCATAAACCTGACATTAGAACATGGCGTCTCTGAGCGCCGCTGTCGTCCTACCACACCAATCACTTTGTCTCCCCTCTGTCCTCTGTTCAGCTCTGATAGCTGCAGCATATCGGAGTCTGTCATGGTATTGTTCATACAGCAGCTGCCATTATCTTTGCCTTTCTACTTGCTTTACGCCTTTAAGCTCTCTTCACCTTAATTAGTACAGGGCTCGTCCAGACTCCTCCCCCTTTTAGAAATGGCAACTTCACCCCCTGCACTACTCCCTACTCTCCGCCCAACACTCTGCTCTCAGCCCTCTTCTTGGCATTTTAAAAAATGCAACATTGGGCAGAGTTAGCCTTATGGCACTTTTCCATTATACAGTTCTAGCAGTACTTGTGCTTGACTCAGCTATACTATACTATACTATACTTCGATAAGGAGTAGTACCTGGTTCCTGCTGCATTTTTCCAAGGTTCCAAGCGAGTTGAGCCGATACTAAGCGCAGTGTCACTGCATCACCTCTGCACTACATCTCTATTCAATAGACTGTTATTACTGTCTGAGTTTTTGTCCTTTTTTTTGTTTCCAAACCAGAGTGACAGTAATTTATTGAAAGCAAGGTGATAAGTCCTCAATTTGTCGGAGTCTTTGAAATGTTGGATCTTTAAAAGGGAGCATGACTCTATGAAATCCATCCTCACAACAAATCAAGCCTTTGATTTGGTTACAGACTTTGTCTCTCACCTCCTCAAGCACGACAAACTGTGCCTTATTTGTATTTGTATTTGTATTTATTTATTTGCACCATAAAAAAAACGACAATTACAAAAAACAGAAATTAAAGAAGAATAGTAAGTGCAGGAGAGGTTAAAAAACCCTACATGGGCTTATAAGAAGCACCTCCCCAAGAAATATACACATTCAAAGGATAAATCAACAACAACAACAATAGGAGAAAGCAACAACAAATAACAACAAAAAAGGAAGCAATACAAGTGCCATTTTATAGCAGACACTCAAAGAAGTCAGAAATAAAAACATGGGTATGTATAAATATAAAATGATTGTATTTAACTAAGTGTATAAGCATGTAAAGAGATAATGATCCAATGACAAATATACTGGAAATATACTGGAAAAGAAACTATTAGGAACTTTGATTTAACAGGTAAGCTTTCAGTCTTAACTTAAAAGTATTGAGGGATGAAGATAATTTAACAACATGAAGATGGGAATTCCAAAGTATGGAGCCTCTGTGAGCAAAAGAAAACTGAGTATGAGTAGTGCGGCAAAAAGGGGGATGAAGTTTATCAGTCTGTCTGGTGTTATAAGAATGGACCTGAGAGTTAACTGTAAAGAATTCATGAAAGGATTTGGGCAGCAAGTGGGAAAGTTGAATATATTTATAAGTAAATACACATGATTGAAGTATATTAATATCGTAGACTGACATTATCTGAAGATTCTTAAACAGAGGGGCAGATGGAGACAAATAATTAGAGAAGGTGGCTAATCTAACAAATTTCTTTTGCGCGATTAATAATTTCTGTAAATTAGAAGGATAAGTGCTAGCCCAAACGATATTACCGTAACTGAGATGTGGATGAATTAAGCTATAATACAGTATATTTAAAACTTCCTGAGATATGAAATCACGAATTTTTCTGATGATACCAATGGATTTCAACACTTTATTATTAACAAGTTTAATATGTTCGGACCATGACAACCTCTCATCAATTAATACCCCTAAAAATTTGGTGGAGGAAACCTGGATTATATCATTATCCCCAATAGTGATTTTAGCACTGGATTTACAATATTTTTTATTTTTTCCCGTAAATATAATAAAATTTGTTTTTTTTACATTGAATGTCAACTTATTTATCTGGAACCATTCAGAAAATTTAATAATGCCAGAATTGGCTTCACTAATTAAAGAATCAAAGTGACTGTGAGTCAAAATCAGATTAGTATCATCAGCAAAAAGTATTGGTAGCATCGTGGAAGAAACAGTTGCAAGGTCATTAATGTAAACAAGGAACAATAACGGACCAAGAATGGAACCCTGGGGGACACCATATGTCAACTGGGCTCTGGAAGAAGTACAACCATTGACATAAACAAACTGTTCTCGGTTTGAAACATAATTAACAAGCCAAATATATGAAATATCATGAAAACCATAACGATGTAACTTAGAAAGTAAAATAGTGTGGTCAACAGAATCAAAGGCTTTCGATAAATCTAAAAAAATACCCAAAGCATATTTATTGTTATTTATGGCTGTATAGATTTTTTTCAACCAGCTGTAAGAGGGCCATATCTGTAGAATGATTTTCCCGGAAACCATATTGGTGCTCGTGTAAAATGCTGCCTTAGGAACGAACAAATGGATTCCACCCACTTGTCTGTTTCTGTCTTCCTGTTGTTGTTGTTGTTGTTGTTTTTTCTCCCTCTCTCGTCTCATGTTGCTCTCTGTTTGTCTGTCTGTGCAGGAACAAAAGGATCAGAGTTATTCTACGGTGAAGACGGCCGCCACTCGCATCAGTGTCAACAACCTCAAACCTGGCACCACATATGTCTTCCTCATCCGCCCGCTGTCCACGCCGGCCTCCTCCTCCTCCTCATCCCTGTCCTCATCACTCTCCTCATCGTCTTCTTTGTCTTCCTCCTCCTCTTCTTCCTCCTCCTCCTCTTCTAACCCTTCCTCACCCTCCTCATCCTCATCGTCCTCCTCTCCGCCGCCTATCGACTACGGGGCGTACAGTGCTCCCCTGGAGTTGCAGACACTTGGCGAGCGTAAGTAGCCGGGTTTTTTTTTTTTACGCCTCCTCCTCCTCCCCCGTTCACCCCCTCACTCTCCATCGTCTCGGCACCGCCAGGCGGATCGGCGTTGTGCCGGTGCCAGGCCAGCTCACACAACGAGGTGTGCCGCAAGTGTGTGAAAGACAGGATAGAGACGGAAGCAGATTTGACCGTATCTGAGATTATGTGTGAAGATTGGAGATTTTACCAGTAAGCTGTGAAATGCCTCTTCTTTTGTGCAACTTGATATGGCTCAGGGTTTCATAACTCTGTGTCCGTGTGTGTTTTACACCCTGTACTTCTTAGTTGTGAACCTTATACTTCTTTAACCGTTTATCTGGCTCATATATTCTCAGTGTGGCGGAGTTACTTGACATTATTTATAGAGTTTAAACCAACGGAGAGCTGCCCCGCACGACCTCAACAACCTTTCTCCTCCATAGTTGGCAAAAGGCCACTGACGACAGAGAAGGTTTTGGGTTGCACATATATTTGCCTCACTTTGGAGCGAGAGGTCATTGCTGCACAGTAACCTTTCTGGAGTTATACATATGCAGTTTTCTACATTTGCCTCAGGCTCGTTCAAGTGTCAAGTAGATTATGACCTAGTGCTGATTATGAACAATATTAACGCTACATCATCATGAACTGCTTCACCTCATCATGGCATTACTGTATCTGCCAAATGAAGTATTTATCACATAGGTTAAGTACATGTTAAGTTAAGTAAATAGCACCCATTAGTAATGTGAATAATGTACTTAAGACTTTAAGATTTTGTACCACAAACATAGCGACATCCTTCCATCCTTTCAGGAGTAGTTTTCTGACTCGCTATGGAACACGAGGGATGAGCGGAGGAATCCTCTGATTGCTAAAATGTGCAGTCTCACCACTAGATGTCACTAACTCTTACACACTGGTCCTTTAATGTTTTGTTTGTTTCACGTGATTCTTATATTCTACTGTTCACATTTGTCCAGATAACAGCTGACCACTGCATGCTCTGCTGTGTCCTATCATAATTTGAGCTTTATTTACCTTGGAAAACAGCAGGTGACTGAACATTTCTAATGTTTGATTTTTTTTAACAAAAGCTCAAAATACAACAAGTTCAGTGCAATTGCTTACAAAAAATTGCCTAACCTGGCATCCATGTAGGAAGATAATGGAAGGCATTTGAAAGCTCCCCAGCAGCGACTGAATTGGCCCCAAAAACATGATTGTTTTGTCAGTGACTGTGGTTCTGGTTTATTACTAACATCACTTTTATAACAACAACAACAACAACAACAACAAAGTGCACTGTAAACCAGAAATACAAGGTGTTGTTTCTTTCATAAACTTAATTCTAGACATACTTCTGTCTAATAACTGTGGATCAAGTGAGGATTTTAATAATGAGAGATTGTGGATTCATAAAAAAGCTCTAACCAAACACCTACATTAATTCAGCCTTTAAGGTGATTGACTTATTTGCTCCTGTTTCTGTCCACACTGTATTATAATTGAATATGCTGTACGTGCAATGCATGAGGGAGCGATGAATATTGTAGGTACAGTGTATTTATGGTTACAGTATATGCATATGTGTGTGTATATATACAGTATATATATATATATATATGTATATATACATGTTTACTGTATATTCAGTCCTCCACTAAAGCGATTTGAGAAATGCTCATTATAGCATCGCTAAAACAACACATCTAGTGGTGACTTTACTAAGACTTTACTACAGTACTACTGTATAAAGATTAAAATCATTTGTATGCGTGACCGTGAGTATTTTTGGTGTATAATTGTGTGTATCATCATCATCAACAGTGGCTCTGGCGTCCAGCGAGCAGAACCCAGTGGTGATCATCGTTGTCGTGTCCGTGGCTGCCCTGATCATGCTGCTCTCCATGGGAGTCGGGCTGCTCATCTGGAGGAGGTAGATATGAACACACAGGCTTCAACACAGTATTTGATTTAATTTAATTAAGTGGCTCCTTCTGTCATTCCTCACATTTTAATACCATTTTACACGGATGCACAAATGCTGAGGTTTAATCACATATTCATCCACGTGTGCCCCCATTATAATCCAGACTGCAGTGACAGGAGTTGTTCCTGTATGAAAAATGAATGGTTGACGGGTTCACCATTCCCTCCCGTCATGGTTTAATATAATTTGGGAGTCGGGTTGATAATGGTGCCGTCTGCAGCGGAGGAGAAAATGAAGTGCGGGTCGAAACCTCCCTTTGATCGTCTTAGTTTGGAGGGAAGTTCATAGTCTTTACCTTTCTAATTAGTCCTCACATAGAGAAGTGGGAATTGTAAAACAGCAACATGATGAGAGGGAGGTCAAAGCAGGGGTTCCCTGTGCTTCATCACTTGGGCACAAAAAGAGTTCAAAAGTCTTTTATAATTTTTGTGAACTTCTTTATTTAAGCGTATCTGGAGAACACTGAAGGTAACTGGTGGCAAACGCTCTCACGGGTGATGACGCTGGCTTTCTGCACCTGCAGTGGTGTGATCTCATTATCTCCATGCCATGAATTTCTTCTGATTTTGTAGTGGTGTGAACAGACCATAATAAGGTCAAAAAAAAAAAGAAAGGTGCATGAGATGTACCATGGCCCTTTATCTTAAATAGATACTCGCATGAATTATCAAACAAGCCTCTTTTCTTTATGATGGAATATTTTTTTAAGTAGCCCTAAAGCATTGAATTGGATTATTTTAAAATGTGGTTTATGGATCTTTGAATTGGCCGATGAATCAATCACAGCAACAGAATTTCATCAATTTGCAAATGTTGAAAGTGAAATAATGATATGACGTCAGACTCTTTGCTGTAGCACTAATCCAAGTTCAGTCTTTATAGCTAATTTATAATCAGTGTAGGCATTTTCCAGGCTTCTATAGCTGTATTAGTAAATAGAGTTACAAAACATTCAAGAGTTAATAACATACATTTAAAAGGAATATAAGACATTAATGAAAATTATCAGAACTAAGATTTTAGATTTGTAAAAATGTTTCACCTGTTTTTCTTTTTTTTATATTTGTGTTGGGAAATTGTGAATGCTTCATTTATGCGTAACTACACCTCTAAACCTTGGAGGCTTGTTGTCCCAGACTCCTCCCCCTTTTATAAACATTAGAGCCGTCACTTCATCACCTTCCTCTCTCCACTGCTTGAACAGAGTGCGCGATCGCGACCAGGGCGTGGTCTGATGTCTCACTATCAGATGTCCCCACTCTCTCAACCCAATTCTTGGCATTTTTTTAAAAATCAGGCATTGGGCAAAGTTAGCCTCAGTCTTAAATGTACTGTAGTACATAGCAATTATATTTTTTGGAACAGATTGTGTTGTCAGAAAGCTTCATGTTGGAGTTGTAGTGTATGATTCCTTTTAAAAGTTTACTCAGGTGTTTTAATGCAGATTTTGACTGGTTTGTTTATCCGTCTGCAGCATCTTAGATGTTTTATTCAGCTGAACAGAAGAGAAAGGCATTTTCTGCTTTCTGTTCCAACTACTTTGCTCTTTGACTCCTTTCCAGTTTTATATTCTGCCAGCTCGCCTCACACACGCCTACACACGCACACACACACACACACACACATCATACAATGCACTCGTTCACACATGCAGACAAACGAGTCGAGAGCACATATCTATACTCCCACGCAGCTCCAACACTCACATACTTATTTCCAGAGTCGCAATTGTTTGGAGTTATTTATTTATTTTTCATTCCGTTTGGCCGCCGTTCAAATGACATGCTTTATCCAGGGAAATATTCGTAGATAGATCAGATTGTGTGCATTCTCTCCTGCTTTCCTCCCCGTCAGGGTAGAGCAGCATATGCCTTTTCCACAGGTGTGTTTACCTGTGAAAAGATGGGATTTTGATGCAGGGGCATCCGACCAGTTCCATACACGCACAAACGGCACAGCGACGGAGCCAATTGGGTGTAAACATGGGCTGTAGTCATTCACAGCAGCCTCATACAGACTGGTGCTATCAGTCAAACGCCTATAAATGAATATAGGGGGGTTGATGCACACGGACTGTGCGAGTGCAACAGCACATCCGCAGTATTTAAATGCATCCTCGCTTTGAGGGAAAGCCGGCAGCATCGTCCCCTCGTGCACAGTCTAGTAAGGAATAATAATGCTTATCTTTGTTTCCTTTATTTCCATCATTGCATTCAACGCATTGTTCGTCCCTGCTGGACCATTAACTTGCTCTTTATGTTTTGCATAGAGACAAAGAGGGGAACGGCGTGACGCCTCAATTACTATGCCCTCGTGTTTGCAAAGACAGCCAGCTCACGGCTACGGCTGCGGGGTCCTCGGTTACATCGATCTGCCCGCTCACACAGACACTTGCAAATGAGTCCCACTGCACACACACGGAGGCGGGGACAATGGGGCGGCGGCATGCACCAGGGCCAGGCATTTACATTTATGGATACACACTGGGATGCTTTTGCATCGGCACACTTGGTTTTGAAAATCTGGCTTCATTAATCACGTTTTAATGCACAGTGTGTGTCAGCAGTTGTTCATTTCCCCCTATTCTTGACCCACACTCTGTCACTTCAAAGTCTAAAACCAAAGAGTGTAATCTAAAAAAAGGGGATGTAGCAGTGGAGCCTTAAAAAATGTGCTATCAATCACACTGGTGTCCACTCCATGTGCTTTATTGTTCATTTCCCTCTAAATGGGAAGATAATTTACAAAATTGGCATCATGTTCTATAGGAGAAGACCATGAGTTCATAGATTCACCCTGTAAACCAGAAGTCTAGCTTATATCTAAACCCCAACACGGAGCTTTCCTGACTAAGTCTCAGTTCATCCATTATCTCTACATATTTTTACCTCTTATTTAATGATGTTATGTCTTTTTCTCAGCTGATACATAATCACAGTGAACAAAGTGCAAGTGCATTATAAGGTTATGACTGAAAGTAAATCATAGGACGCTCATTTGGGAGCTTGCTTTTAGTCCTACGTAATGTCTTAAAATGTCTTAAGACAACAGTTGAAACTCAGAAGAGCTTTAACGATGATTTATCGTAACATTCATGTAGCTGAAAACCTTAAATGTTATTTTTTTTTACAGGAAAATATGCAAAAGATTGACTCATTATTAAAAATATCAGCTGATTAATGTTCTCCTCAATGGTGAAACCAAGACTTGCAGTTCTTTGTGAGCATTAGAAAGAAAATAAGTTAGAACAAATGTTAAATGTGATTTTTGTCTCCAGTTTTTGCATTTAGCAGCCATTTTGAAAAGTTTTAGCAGGAAAAGCACCGATGTCACTGATTAATTACATTAAACCAATGACATTGATGACATTGATGACATTGATGACATGAACAGTGGCTCTGTTTAGTTCATGCAAATCAGGACAGAACTGAAACTGAGGAAGCTAAATGGAACTCAGCCATCAGTCATGTCGTTATTTACACGTGTGATTTTCCTTTCGTGACCTGTTGTCAAAGTGGCCGCTCAACATCCAGCACATCAAGTGCACGACCCCATTATTAACTTTTGATGTAGTATTCTATTTTATATGCTGTTCAGTCACAGTGTAGCCGCCGGATGTCGTGATGTTTTTGGAAATTATTCAGAACTCGGTTTGAATAATTTGGGAATGAAATCAGGCCAATGGGACAAGAAGGAAACAAGTGCTTTGTCTTTTCCTCTCTGTTACTTTATCCAGACACTGTATACACACACACACACACACACACACACAGTCCATTGGTGCTTGACAGAGTTTGATTGAGCCAGAGTTCCAGGGCATTGACCAAACATTCTCCAGGGAGCCCAGGCTTGACCAGCCTCCCGGTATTGGGATTGTTTACCCTTGACTGACCAAATCAGCTTGCATGTGTCCCTAGGAATGTGTGTGTGTGTGTGTGTGTGTGTTGTGTGTGTCTGCAACATGAGTTAGGAGTTATCAGGAGAGAGGAGATGAAGAAGAATGGAGTTTGGGGATTTAAAGCATAGTCCCACTGGCTCACTGTGGCAAAAAGTGGAATTTGAGGGGGATAAAATGAAAAGATGTCAAAGAGAAAAGGTCTCAAAGTTTCCTCTGTGTCTTTCACACATCAGTCCCCCCATCATTGGACACAGACATCATCTATTATAAGATAAAGTTTTCATTACCAAGAGCTCTGTGCTTCAGTTTGGGAAATACGTGTCTGTTTATTGTTCATTTTTGTTTATTTATTACGTCTTAGTATGGAATTGCTAATATTACAAAAATATGTTAATATTATGCCTTAGATATAAAAACTAACTATGTTGTAAAGAGGGAAATGCTTATGTGGTCAGCTGTAAAAAAAAAAAAAAAAAAAAAGCTGCACTCAAATGTGTCTTCATGTTGAATCTCATAAAGTGGAGTCATACTAATTTATTATACTTATTAAAACTAAGAGTGGCTTCATGAAATTCTACCATTTCAATGAAATGTTCCACACATAAATCTCTGCTGGCCTCATTCCTCACCGCCTCACTTTACCTGTCAGCCTAGATTCTGTTCCTACTCTCTCACCCTCTCATAATTCATGTTATTTCCATAACTTCACTTCATTTTAGAGAAGAATACAGACATGGAGATGATAGAGTCTGCAGTGAATAGGCTTCATTTGCATGGCTGCATTCCTTGTTATTCATATATATGTTTTAGCTTTTAAAACACTAGTGATTGGATACCGCGGTGTAAAGTATTCCCTGTTCCAGTGCCATGTGCCAGGGAAGGCGATGAACAGCTGGATTACTTACATTGTGGTGTAAAAATCTATTCTTAAATCATACGAAATAACACTCAGTTTGTTCAAGAAACAAAAAAAAAGATTTTCCCTCTTAGCCATGTAGACAAGTTGTTGTGTCATACTGGTAATATCTTATATTTCCCTGGGATCTGGATCCTTTATTGGTCTTATTTACATTCAGTTTAGTTAATGAAATGTATTTCTATCAGAGACACAGTTCATTAATCTCCATAAGAGGAACTATTCTGTGCACCAGTATAGTTCATTTCCATCTGTAGTCCCCGGGCAGGTGAACACACAAGCACATACAACTAAACACTGCATTGACTTCATTTGCACAGTGTAAACAAAGACGTATCCTTAACCATAACCAGTTATGAGCCTATCCTATGAGGTCGTGCCTCATTAAGACCAGGTTTTGGTTTCCTTGAGGACTGCTGGTCCTGACACACGGTGACCCGGTTGGAACGAGGCCCCTTTTGTGTGGAGTTTGCATGTTCTCCTGTGTGTGCGTAGGTTTTCTCCGGGTTCTCCGGTTTCCTTCCACCGTCCAAAAACATGCAGATTTGAGGATTAGTTGAACTGGACACTTTAAATTGACCATAGGTGTGAGAGTGGATGGTTGTTTGTCTCTGTGTGTCTCTGTGTCCCTGTGATGGACTGACGATCAGTCCATGGTGTGACCCCGCCTATCGCCGCCCCACGTCTGCTGAGATTGGAGGATAAAGCGGTTAAAGGGGTGTAAAATGAAAGCAGACAAGCTCTTTTCTAACTCTTTTCTCTAAGTTTTCAACAAAACCCTCTGAGGATGTAAGACAGTAGTGTTATGACTTTATTTTCATCGTCCAGTGTTGACGCTCTACTTGATTGGTTATTGTTGGATTTAGTCTTTTAGGATTAGCTGGAACAGTTGTTTACTGTCAATGAGTTTTGACCATGATGCTTTGCAAACTACAGCCCACAGTAATATTTCTGTGAAAGCAGGGTAGAAAATCAATGTCCCTGGTATTTTATACGGACGGGGATTAGGGCTACATGTGACGTTTTTTTGGAAACAAAATAAAATAAAAAATAGGACAGAATTCTGAGAATAAAGACATAATTCCAACCTTAATCTAATGTGATTTGATTTATTAAGATCCTCATCAGCTACTGTAATGTGGACAGTTGCTCTTTGTGGGGTTCTACATTATTCAACTGTGCACATGGTGACACACACAACTACACACATCCTTAACCCATAAAATAAGACACTAAATTACCTCTCACTGTTTTTGCTTTCAAATAATTAAAAGAATTAAGATAGAGGAAAGAAGAAAAAATCTATAATGACTTAAGTCTTAAAGTAGGATGGAAAACTCTACATTCATATTATATTGTCAAGAAAAAGCTAAACCACGAGTAAACAAATACTATTTCAACTTTTTGTCAAAACATATTGTGTAAAACTTACTGTAGATTAATGCAGAGATTTTTGCACCAAATTCTGAAATTCTGAGTTTTCTCAAAGACAGATTTCTGAAATTAAAGTCGAAATTCTGCGATTAAAAGTGAGAATTCTGAGAAAACTTTTTTATTTGTTATTTTGTTTCCAAAAAGTTATTTATAGAATTAAAAAGACCATTAAAAAACCATTAATTAAATTCCTGCATTGGAAAATGAATTGAATACTAAATGTTGTGCCAAGAGATGGAGTGGACTGTGACAGAATCTGGTGGGAATCTTCAGTGTTTTGGCACCTGCACACTCCTTTCTGCCATCTGCTTATTCTGAAGTGTGAAATTTCACATTTGGTCCAGAATGTTAGTTAGAACTTAATAACTGGAACCAATTTGCAGAAGGCAAAAAAAAAAGAAAAGAAAAGAAAACTCACCAAGATGAAATGATTTTATGCTAATGATTATGTGTAATTATCATCATTCCCTAATTTTTGACAACATCCACCACATTTCAGTGATTCCAGTGATTAGAGTTGAGAGAAAGGAATCAATCCAAAGTTATGTTGACTCTGTTTTTTGTTTTTGTTTTTTTGAGTAAAGAGCCAGGATTGACATTGGCCCTCCCCCTCCCCCTCCGCCCCCTCCCTCCCTTGTTTTCTTCCCAGCAGCGTCTGCTCGGGCTCCTCCAATGTAACTCCTGCTAGTGTGGTGCTGCTCTCGACCTCCTTCTCCACTCTTCCTCCTCCTCCTCCTCTTCTCTCTCCTCTTCCTCCCTTCACTCAGCTGATGCCCAGGTACACTGGCATGTCTGCACTCCCCTTCCTCTACAATCCTCCCTTCTTTTTTCACTGTCAGTGTCCTTTTTCATTTCCCCAGTCATCCTGCCATCTCTCCTCTTCTCTCCTTCCTCCAGCTCCTCTTTCATACCAGCAGAATGATAATAGGCCAACACCATTTCTCCTACTTCCTTCTTTTTGTCAAGCTGTTTGGCCAAATTCCTTTTTTCTTTTTAAATCCTCGGCTCTGCACTCTATTACTGTTGAGTTCATACTCCATAAAAGAAGCCATCCACCAGAAAGAATCACTTTGCATTCACCACTTCATTCTTTTGTCACTTCTGTGACATTTCAAAAGAAGTAATGGAAATGGTATCAAGTCATGGGACTTCCATGCAGCCCCGCTATATTTATTCTCCTTTTTCCTTACATGTCCTCTCTCCGAGGCTTAGTTGCCCCCTCGTCTCCTCGTCTCCCCCCTCCCTCATATCTCTCTGTCTGGCTAAATTGTTATTTCACGACTTCTGCTCGGTGCTTTGCTCATTTGCCTCTTGTCAGTCCCTTAACTCATCCCGTGGCATGTCTTAGCTGCACTTTTTCATCGCCGCCACGCTTCCTTTAATCTGTAGCATCTGTTCGTATCCTGCAGTCCACGCCGCTGCCGTCCCGGTTTTTCCCTCCTTCCTCTGCCCTCAGCTGAGTACTTTATGGGCTATGCCGAGTGCCTCTTCAGCTGTTTCTCCTTCCTTGCATACCCTACTGCCCAATTATCCTCTTACCCGTACCCTCATATTTTCTTGTCACTTCCTCTGCTTCTCTGTCTCCCGACTTCCTCACGTTTGATTTATCTCCCAGTTTGCCCTCACCCCCCCCTCGCCATGCACCGTATTTGCTCCCTTACCTTTCCCCACCCCTTGCGTCTGTTGCATCATGTGTCTCTTGGTTACCATGATGCCCTCCGTCCCTCCGTCCCTCCCTCTGCCGTGCTCCCTTATCTATTAATTCTTGTCTCCTCTCCGCTGTCTGGTATCTCCTGCCCTTAGGATCTGAGCTGCATGTTTCTGCCCGTGTGTTTTGACAGACAGGGTCCCGACCTTGTCTCAGACCCCGCTGCTGTTGCACAGGCTGAGGGATGTGTCAGCCTCACCCTCAATCGCATCCCCTCGCACAAACACTCTCAGGGACATTCGCAAGCTAAATAACACAATTGAACACGCACACACACACACACACACACACACACACAGTCTCTTCACATGTAAAGAATTGAATGTGAAAGCCTCACACGTACGATCTAAGTCTGTGGGGCTGTGTGTGAACTCCTCTCTGTCTGCTGTACGCTGGTTCTGTGCGAGGCGCTGATGTGTTCTGACGTTTACATTAACACACGGCTCCCCGGGCAGACGTGTTTAAGTCCAACACACAAATGCACTCACAGGCCGAGGTCTCTGCACCGACTGAAGATGCATCTCGGTGTCATTGGACTTTTTGAACTGATTACATTCAGGGTCTATTTTTGGTTTGAATCTCTCTGAAACCAAGACAACAAACACTAAGAACTCTTAAGTGCACAACTTTAAAATATTAACATTCATTAATGAATGCATTGCAACCACTGTCACATGAGTTCACACAGTGGTGATTAAGCGTGTCATCTCTACACAACTCCTCCTGTGTTTCTCAGTAGAGGTGAAATGATTCATGGAGCCAAACCCACTCATTAGAGTGTAGATTGTTCAATTACCGGTTACTGAAGTTGAGCAATTTTCTGCATTTTTTGTTAGAATTAAAGAGTGATATGTTATCAGATAAAATATCAGCTAAATACATGAGTGCATCAACCAAAAAAAAAAACCCATAGGAATCAACCTTTATTTCTCAGTATATGTGTCCCACACTGCACACAGGAGGAAAAAGCAACACTGTGACTGTTTATTGTATATGAAAAAACACTGTATATAAAATGGATGTAGTCTTCCAGTTGATTTGATTATTTCAATAATTCACAGACTTCGCCTCTAACCAGAAAACCTATTTTTTATTTTCTGTTTTCTGTAGACCATTAAATGCTAAGGAAAGTGTAAGAAATAGAAGCTAATTTTCCCATAGACTTCATTCAAACCACAGAAAGTATCAGAAGTTAATTCTACTGCTGCAAAAAACCCAGTTGTTACGCAGTTTGACAGGATAAACGCTCCTTGTTCCCACCCAACAACTAAATAATGATTTCTTTTCTCAAAGACCAAACGGAGGCAGAACAATAACAACAAACAAAAATGACTGAACGTTACGCACTGCAGCTTTAATCCCTGCTTAGTTGTTGATATGATGCTTTCAGGTGTAAACACTTACGTGTGTTATTAAACCCACAGTGAATGAATTTGAAGTGCTTCTTCAGATTGTAACCGGGGGAAAGAAAATGTGGTCCACCACCTTGTATTTTGCTTCATCCAGATTAAATCTAGAATGTAATCTTATCAGCATGCTGTTTTTAAGATGAACCTCTGATGTACAAACAGATTTCACCATTAGTGCAATCTTCACTTCACCGGTCGAGCCCTCTTGACTTGTTTTTCATCCCTCTGTCTAATCCAAGTAAGCACAATGCTGGCCTGCCAGATTATCTGTTCATCACTTGTTAATCTGTCACTTACAGTGCATTGTGTGCTTTCCGGTCGCTTGTGTGGACGTGAAGTTTTTCCCTCCAAGTCCAAAAGCCATCAGGAGACTTCTGTCCTTTGTAGACCTCCTGTGGTGGCACAGAGATGTTCATGTAGAGAATGTGTGGAGTGTGAAGTCACACGTGTGTGTTCATGTCTTACTGTTTAAGTCAATCAGGGGGGAAACTGCAATAACGTCCATTCTGAGCTGATCAGCGTGTGCCCGAGACTCGCTCACTCAAATCAGACACGACTTCTACTTATTCAGCCTCGGATCTTTGCTGTTGCTCATCTGTGCCATCGCGTCGGGGGCCTCTCTGAACGCCGTGTCCTCGCCGTCTCCACTTTCAATACGCTTGCCTTCGGCGCGCGCTCTCATCTCAGTTATTGCACATCCTGTATAAGCCATTACGGAGCCAGATAAACGGCGTCTGATGCTTGTGTTTGTTTGTCTGCCTGCTGGGAGAAAGAAACACTGTCTGATGCCGCTCTTTATTTCTCTTTGTAGACAATGTGGCTACAGCAAGGCTTCTCAAGAGGGAGACGAGGAACTCTACTTCCAATGTAAGTGACTGCGATAATCACTGTGAAATCACCAGTGTGTCTGTGGAATTGTGTTTATGTGTTTAAGGAACTATCACTAAATGCTTTTATTTCATATGATATGAACTACGTGTGAGTATACAACTGACGTCAAGAACAACTGATTTGTACAGTTTCATTTCATACAACACAGGCTTATTTTTTATAATGTATACAAACGCAGAAAACAAAGACAAACAGATCAAGTCAAATCAAATATTGATGATTGACTATTTTACATTTCAAAGTTATTCTGAGTTTCCACAGAGATGTTGATTATTTCAGTTAAACCGCAAATTCCATACAGTTTGACTCCCATAACTGAAATACATCTATATTTTTGACATTGGTCTTAAATGACCTTCCCTTAACTTAAAAAAAAATAAACTGAATACATTAAAAAAAAGTACTTTATTTCTCTCTCTCTATATATGTATATATGTCTAAAAATCCTAAGGTGCCAGCCCTGATGAATAATTTATCTGTAGATTCATAGTCACCCTTTTTGTTTATTATTTTAATAGCTCTTTTCTGAAGTATTTCTGTTATGAAAAGATGGAATGTATGCAGATATATATATGTGTATATTTATTTATATATACACAGCATTCATTCTTAATTCTGAGTGCACGCTGAGTTTGATGGAGAGAGATTGAAATTGAGAGGAGTGAAAAATGAAAGGAGGGAGCGGAAGAGAAGGAGAGGGAGGGGGGTAAAGGCGTGCCGGTGGGCAGTAGCAGAGATTGCACTTCTAAGAATAGGACATTAAATGTTGCTGTTGTTGCGTCTGATGTTGACAAGTTGTAAATGCTGCTGCTTCTTTTTTTTTTTTTTTTTTGCTCACAAAACTCTCAATAGGTTTTTTTGTTTGATGGAGGCAGAATGGAAGTAGTTTGACATATCGTCCTGTTTGTGCATGCCAATCCTTTACTAATGTGGTGTATGCATATGTGTTTGTGTAAGTTTTGTGTTTGTGTGTGTGAGAGAGAGAGTTGGGGTGTGTATGTGTGTGTGTGTGTGTGTGTGTGTGTGTGTGCACGCTCATTTGCGTTGTTTAATCTCTCAGCATGCTGAGCCCTCTGGAGAGGTTTGGAGCACTATGCCTGATGAATAATGAGCCGAAGCCATGTGGCTGCGAATTAAATCTGTTCAAACATAGACATGGCAACAGCTCACAAGCACGCAACACAGAATACACACACGCACGCAAGCACACACACACACACACACGGATACATACATACAGCGATGGAACACTGGGTCAAAACATCATATCTTTTTATTTTCTACTGACCCTTTTTCTTCTTATCTAAACTATTCAATCTAATAACTTGAATTTTCAGGATAAAGACACTGAATTCTGCAGGACTTTGAAGTCATCTAAAACTGGGCTGACAAACGGACAAAAAAGACACTTTTTCATTGTTTTTATGAGCGCAGGGAAAGAAAGTAGAGTGGAAGTAGCAGTTGGCCACCAGGGGGCGACCTCACTGGTTTTCAAAGTCTACTTCTACTTCTCACTTGATTCGAGGATCTTTCAATCACTAGTTTCAGCTCTTTTTCAAGCACAAATGATAAGATAATCCTTCATTTACATTTTTACAAAGACCGTAAAGATGAAGATATTAATAAGATTATAGAAACAGATTAGAAACCAGAATATATACAGTATGAGCTGAACATGTACATTGTAAACCAGGATAACACTTGAGATATTGCACTTTTACAACAACTGTGTTTCCATTTTGAGGATTAAAATGAACATTAAATCATGACATATGAGTGATTACGATTGACAGCTGGTGTCACCCAATAGGTGCCAGTTTCAAAAACTGAATTTGAAATGGGAGTTGACTGTAGACGTCAGCATTCACTTGAGACCGAGCAGACCGTACAAGAACAAGCATGTGGGGTCAGTGAAAGTCATGTAATAGTAGTTTTCATTTTATTCTCCGCTCCCATCTGTTCATCTGCCAAACTCTTAAAGACTTTTCCGGCCATTTAGTGACACGAACTGACAAGGGAGGAGAGGGAACGATGAGCGGCTAAATGAGAGTGTGAGTAATCATGCAGAGAAACGAGGGGGAGGGTAAAAAGGACGGGAAATGAGGGGCAGAGTGTGAGGAGGTGACTTGGCAGAGACTGAGAGGCTCATCATAAGTGACACTGCTCAGAACATTAGTGTTATGTCGGCATAAGTGACCTAGAAACATGCGGGTGGGGGTTAGGCAGAGGAAAGGATCGAGACTCATCTGCCATCTCCACTAATAGACCGCTTTTACAGAGCGTCCAGAATGTGATTGCTAAATATTTGGCTGGGAGTGTACGCTCCCTCTGTTGACCACTGAAGTGTGAATGTGCTTTAGTTTCCCCTCAATCGCTCATGGCTGTGACACAGTTAACCCTGGAACTAATCAGCCACTGAGCCAGTGAAGTGCACGTCTCCGTGGTGTCATACATGCGAGGATCGTTTTGCGTGTATTTCATGCAGCACATTAGCGCCCCCTGCTTGTGTTTTAGCCTCTTTCATGTGGAAAAGGTGGACAAAATTTAAAATATTACTTCAATTGTTAAAAACCCGCGCTAGTTGTCTTTATATAATTTAGTAAAGCATTTCTGTTCATTTTTGAATTGGTTTTATCAGCCATTTCCAAAAGATGTTTGGTCAATTCATTCAAACCTAATTGTATGCACGTTATTTAAAACATATACACATAAATCTTAACTGAAGGTATGGAAAAAATTTTGCAAATTTTTTGGGGACCCAAAAAAAGTCTCCTCTGACCTATCCATGGGTCCCGACCCAGTCTTTGAGAACCACCAGTGTAACTATTGATGGGGCTATATACAATATTAACGCTATGCTAATGGAGGTACGATGGATGCATGTCGTAGCGCTGCACCACAACTTGTATCTGTGCCAAAAATCAAGCCGATGAAGAAGAAACAAGTGTTTTCAGGCAGGTCTTTGATGAATTAAAAAAAAACCTGGCAGCATTGCGGAGTCATTTCACCCTGAAGTAAATGCTGATTAAACCTGGGATTAAATGGCTTCTTTTGACCAGTGGGAATATGTGTTTGAAAACCCTATTTGACAGAAAAGGAGTCTTCGATCATCCACTCAGCCCTGGCTTTGAAATGGAAAAGGTTTCATTTGCTTCATAATTGTACTTTTGGCTTTATTTGTGTGTGTGTGTGTGTGTGCTGGATCAATAAGCCCTTATGAAGCAGCCACGATAGGATTCCTTGAAGTCGATCTGCAGCTGTAATCACATTTTCAGCTCCCCGCTCAGGCTTTTGGGAAAACCACCTGGCATTTTCCAGGAAGATTTCCAGGACGTTAACAATGTCGTCTTAGGGGTCAAAAGTCACCTCATTGAAAGTGTTTCCTGATTGTTTTAAATGGTTATTGACTGCTGGCTGCTCTATTAAGTTATTGTTAGTGTTTGGCAAAAGCAATAGGCTTGTGATGAAGAAAAGAAAAACAGGTGCTGCTTTTGCTTTCTCGCGTAAAGTCAAACTGTCGGGGGTCAATACCACCCGCGCGTCTAAATGTCACACGAGAGTTCCGACTGTTGTGTCTCATTAATGTCACTGTAGTGATTTTTGTACAAGTCCATGGTTAGGAATTAATCAAGTATCAGGAAATGTGTCCGTTTCTATTGATTTTGAACCCTGTTGTTATGTTAACAAAGTTGAGAAGCTTTAAATAAACACACTGGGCTTTTTTGGCAAATGTCACAGTGCCGTGGATGTTAACGGGGAATATTACCCAGATTAAGACAATAGTCTGATTAGGACACTGTCATGAGAACACCGCTTTATGGTAACCTTAATCATTTCCCGGCGCGATAGAATCACCTTTGTTCCTGCTGCAACTGCTCTTTTAAATAACTCTTATTTGCACTTTAAACATTATTATTTTATTCAATTTATTCAGTGGATGACTGACTTTTTTTTAAATTCTATTTTAATCCTTGTGACTGTGTGTCTGTCTCTCAGTGTCTGTGTGTAATACAGATGCTTTCATGATGATGCTTTTCAGCTACAGGTGTAAATAAAGTCACATGACCTGACTTGACTTTATACCAGAGTGTGACCCCGCCTTTCACTCTATGTCAGCTGGGATTAGCTCCAGCCGCCACCACAGGTGTTCTGATCGTAGACGCGATACTAGACACAGGCATGTTTCTTAATCAGATTATAATCTGTGACTGTTGGAGTAACATCTCAGCAGTTGTGGTAATGCAAACATGAGTCATGATCAGACTTCTCTATTAGCAACTCATATTATCAAAATAGATAGATGTCTTATTTAGAATAAAGTCAATTTTCTCTGTCTATTCTGTCCTGTTTGAGTTGAGTCTCTGGTTCATTTGCATGTGTCTGTGTTTTTGTGTTTGAGGAGAAACATGAAGCAATCAGAGAAGACAAAAGGCCTGATGTGAGCGCCTTGTCATCTGACTAAAGCCTCATGGACGAAACCCAAATTCACTTTTGAGAACTAGGAGTCTTTTATCTCTCTCTCTTTTATTAAAAAATGTCTCCTCTTCTTTTGTCAGTCTTGTAAGATCAAAACAAACAACTGTGAATACGCAATCAGAAGCATCGTGTGTTTCGAATCATCTGTTTCTCCCACAAACACGTCAAACTCAGATATTTGCAGCTAGTGGACATCAATGCTAACACTGGGATATTGATTTCAGTCTTTTGGATCAGAGAGCCAGCGCTCGTTCCTGAACACAACATTGTGGTCGAATGTTTAAGAACCACAGAAAGAGAGAGAGAGAGAAAGTCTTTGTTGATGGAGGTAAATCCACTCATTTCTCCGCTGACTGCAGCCTCAGTGGAGCAGACATGAGTGTTTGTGCTGTGTGCGGTGAGAGGGAACCTCTGGGACCGCAGACGTTTACGTCTACAAAACAAACTGTCTTTATTTCCCTGTAATGCATCTGTATGTGAGAGTGTATCCTTTGATTTATTTTTGGAATGGTTGTGAACATTTTTGCTGCAGGGACTTCAGCGTTTCTGCGTACAGACTACATGTTTAAACACTGTGTGTTTCTGTCTCGTTTCTAGTTAAGATCCCAACACGGAGGACCTACATTGACCCGGAGACCTGTGAGGACCTGCTGCAGGCTGTGCACGCCTTCGCCAAGGAGCTGGACAACTCCAGTATCAAGATAGAGAGAATAGTACATACAGGTATACGATTAGAGATCTTCTTCCTCTTACAGCAGATCATCTGTCTCTATCTTGTCCTATGTCCTCTTCTGTGACACCAGCTGTCCACATGTCCTCCTTCACAACATCCATGAACCGTCTCTGTGGTCTTCCTCTTGTCCTCCTTCCACATTCTCCCACGTTGCTGCAGCTCCTCCTTCAAATGCTCTGTATTTATGTCACAATTTTAAGATAAAGGGCTGTCGGCGTTAAAACTTGTGTATTGTGTTGCACACACTAGATTGTGTTGGAGCAGCTTGTGCAAAGAGAAAGAGAAAGAGAGCGGGATGTGTTGGTGTCGTGTGGCTCATGCAGCTGAAAATATGATGCAAAACAGGATCAGCCACTTAGTCAGAAAGTGAAATGAATTTGATAAAAAATGAGGCTGCAGCTGCTGAGAGATGGTAAGATATAATTCTGCTGCTTCTCTGCCTGTATTGGTTTAGACTTGTTGAATATGTCAATGAATGCTGCAGCACGGTTCATTCATCTGTCCAACACTAATACGACGTCAGTATTGAACACAAAAGGCGACTGAACTGGAACTCCTGCAAAGCGTAAATGCTGCTGTTGCCTTAACATTTCTGACTTATTGCACGTCCTTCGGCTGGAAATAATCCAAATTGATCTAAAGAAAATAGAGATAAAATAATCTAAAAGTCAAGTTTGTTAAGGAACGTCGTGACATTATGTTGATTCACAGGTTAGAGTTGCTTTACATTGTTAATATGGACTTAAAAATGGATGTGAGTTGCAAACTAATACCATTTATAATCACAATTAACTAGTGAACGTCTGCAATGAATCAAAAAAATAATCATAGCCCTCATTTCAATTATTTTGGATTTTTAAATTAGAATTTTATTAGAATTAGAATTAGTTTTGTGTCGAGCAGAAATAAAACATGTACTTCAGCATTACAAGAGACCAGAGTCTCTCCAAAGTTGTGCAGACAGAAGGAATCGGTTTTATCCCAAGGCTAACAAGTCTAGAACATGGTAATCAGTACTTAATTTACTGACTCTGTTACAGGAATGAATCATTTGATTCTCTTTATTGTTGCTTAGCATTATTCACAGATGAAGTGCCTCGTTTTATTATGTGATTTCTGAGGAGGAAATTAAAAGCAGACGTCGTTATTTATCAACGTAGCAAAGTTTTTTTTTCTGCTAACTGCAAAATACTAAAGTTATCCTTATGATTTTTTAAACACTCTTTTCTCAACGTGCCTTAAAACAAACAGAATCAACCAGCTCAGTCTGGAAAGTTAGCTGATATATTTGCCGTGTATCTCCGTTCACCTTTTCACCTGCAGCCCACTCATGTTTGATCTCTTTGGATTTCATATGTCTCTTCATTTGCATCATCATCATCATATGTTTGTGTTTCTGCTCCAGCCTCTCCCCAAAGTCTCCCAAATCCACATCTTTCTAACCCCTTATTTCTTTCTTCTCGCTTTCTTTTCATCTTTTTACTCTGTGTCATCAGTCTGACCTATTTTTTCCACTCGCTCTCTCTGCTTGTTCCTCACCAAAAAGGATTAGGGCCATGTGAGAGAAAAAAGAAAAGAGAGAGGGAAAAAAAACCTCAATAGGGATCCTGACCTCTATTTCTTTATCTCCCCCTACAGGCGACTTTGGGGAGGTGTGTCGAGGCTGTCTGAAGCTGCCCAGTAAAAGAGAGCTGCCCGTGGCCATAAAGACATTAAGGGCCGGCTGCTCAGACAAACAGCGCCGCTCGTTTCTAAGCGAGGCTGGAATCCTGGGGCAGTTCGACCACTCCAACATCATTCGACTGGAAGGCGTCATTACCACCGGTATGAAGCGAGGGAAGTAGACAAATCACAGGGAAAAGGGAGAAGTGTGGCTTAGGAGGGAGGTGGGGGAAAGAAAGATGTAAGAAAGATCAGGTGCAGATGAAAGAAAGAACAAAGGGAACAATCCTGTTCTCCAAGGACTTTCTGCTTCCTTGTCTGCACAGAAATGCTGGCCACAGTTCCATTCCTATTCAAATGATGCTTCGCCTCTCAATCTTGAGTCTGGGGCAGTGGTTGGCATTGTTGCCTCGCAGCAAGAAGGTCACCAGTTGTCCCCGTGTGCACATAGGTTTAAACGGGTCTTCCTGTGTCCTCCCACAATCTAAAAACATAATGAATTGGACACTCCTTTGTTGTGAATGATTGTTTGTCTCTATATGTCCAGCTCCCTGCGACCCTCATGTAGAGGATGAGTGAGTGATTATACTTTGAGTGATGGGTTGTGTGGATCTCCTCATATCACAAAGCAAGCGTCCACTGTCTTCTTCGCTGTCTCTTCTTGGGCCAAAAACAAGAGCACGCCACCAACTGGTGTCATATACTGAAATACTGCTGCTCTGGGCGGTTTATGACACTCTCAGAATGAGAACGGGTCGAGTCCGCTCATATGTGCCTTATATTTTCCACTAAATGGGAGAATAATTGACAAAATTGACAAAAAGAAGAGCTGAAACTAGCGGTTGAGACCATTAACTCCTCAGGATGATGTTTACTGACGTTATAAATCAAGTGAGAAGTAGAAGTCGCTCGAAAGACAACGTCGATTTTTATATACGATCAATGATCCGTATAGGGTCTGCGTGACCAGTGGGGACATGGTGACTTTTACATCACGTGAGCCGTATCTTGGAAATCATGACTTTGGCCTGAGAGAAGTCTGAAAAAGGACAAAAGTAACTAAAGATGTGATGAAAGACAGAAGATCATCACCTGTGTCAAAAGTATGGAGAGAGGTGGGAAGGAAACTCAAGTCAGAGTGAAGGGGATTGACAGGAGAAGAGAAGATTGGCGAGAGCACCATGCAGGACACTCCGACCAATTCAATATCACACACACGGTGGGGCGGTCAGTGCTCAGAGTGCAGCGCGGGAGGGTGGAAACAGGAGAGGCTGAAGAGGCCAGAGCGTGAGCCCGAGCAACAGTCAAGCTGCATCAGCTGCCATTTTCCACTGACAGATAGCAATTGAGGTCATGGAGGGAAAACAGGATGGAAGGAGGCAGAGCACACACACACACACACACACACACACAAACATGAAGGGAAGAGACAGAGAAAAGAGACATGAGAGACAGCGAAGATGAGCTAGAGGTGAATGGGAAAGGCAGGAGAAGTTTCTGGAGTTTTTGTTACTGCCAGTGTGTGTTTGTGTACACTTGTATTTGTAACTCTTTAGCTCTTTAATGTCCTCTGAGGTCATGGAAACTATACTGTGTGTATTTGTTAACTCTTCAGTATCTTTTTCTGTCCTAAACACTGACCTTGTCAGGACCAGTAGTCCTCGTGGAGACTTAAACCCGGTCCTAATGAGGCAGAACCTCATTTCTGAGGAGTTTATTAAGCTTAGGGTTAGGGATAAATGAACGGAAATCAATGCTGTACCCTAAGAAAGATAAGGGTGCAAACCTGTGTGTGTGCGTGTGTGTGTGTGTGTGTGTGTGTGTGTGTGTGTGTGTGTGTGTGTGTGAAGGCCCGATCACACTCTGTGCTCTGCAGGATGGCAGCAGATGTGCAGGGTACAGTAATTGGTGCTAGAGACCCAGCAGGGCCTTGAGATCCTTTCCAATATCACACACACACACACACACACACACACACACACACACACACACACACATCATGTGGATGTTTCCTCATACATAAAAGTGGTCCCATATGTTCACTTTCTTTTCACTACTATTGACACACACACATACACACACATCATGTGGATGTTTCCTCATACATAAAAGTGGTCACATATGTTCACTCTCTTTTCACTACTATTGACACACACACATACACACACATACACATACACCTGCTTGCTTGCCGCACTTGGCGTCAAATTGCACATCAGTGCACACACACACACACACACACACACACACACACACACACAGTCACAGTGAGACTACAAATTATCCGCTTTACATCACTTGCCTCCCTTCCATCGCTCCACTGCACTTTATCCCACCTGCAAACAGCATCCTCCTCCTCCTCCTCCTCCTCATCTCCACATGTACGAGCTGTAATTCACTCAAATATAACGTGATCAACATGTGTCCTGTTGAACACTGAAGCTCCCTCCTTTGCTTTCTTTGTACATTTTGTAGAGGGAAAGGGATTATTGGATATGCACTAAGGTAAATGTGTCTCCTTTCCAGGACTGCTATTCGAGGTTTTCACACCTCAGAGTATAAAATAAAAAAACACAGGCAGTGTTGAGGTGAGTTTTCTGCTGTAGTTGTTTCTGTTGATAAAGATCAGCGCAGGAGCTCAATTTGATCAGATCCAACCTCACAACTGGATTTATATGTTTATCTGATGTCACATCGTCGTCCAGTCACAGTTCATTACACGTTGTGTTTGTTTTTACACTCACTCCATGTGTTATTTTTGATGTTATTGCCATTAATGATAAAGATTCCTCTGTTGAAACAATTTTTTTTATGTCACAAAAAGTGGTGGCTGTGTGATTTTGTATTAATTCAATTGAAGTCATACATTTTTACTTTTTATATAATATTTGCACCAAATAATGTCTTCGGTGAGTTACACGTTACTGATATTCTTGAAAAATAGTAATTTCTCACCATATGTTTGACTTTATGACCTTTAAATATTCATTTTTGAGCACCATTTAAAGGTGAGAATGATAATACATGTTATGTCTTTATTTTATTTTCATGACTGACATATTTTGTCACAGAAATGCGCCTGGATTACCAACTATGTTAGGTTGTTGTTAGGTTGTTGTTAGGTTGTTGTTAGGTTTCATTCATTCAATTCATTCCCTCATGGTGATGCAGTGGCTAGTATTAGCATAAACTATATAATCTTTCCTCCTCTCCACTAGCAGTCTGATCTATTTTCATTAGCCATCCTTGAAACCCGAATGAGTCCATTATAGATGCCACAGCACTGTAAAGTTAAAGACTCTGCTTTTCAATATCTATTCTAATGACTTCCAAGTGTGTAAGAGCTGAGTTTGTGTTTTTGTGAAGCGGCAGACGGGACTTATTCCTCCGTCTCTTCCTCAGGATTTGCAGAATAATTTGACATCTTCTCTAATGCAGCGTCTCTTTCAGGAGCGATCGCTGTGAGTGAAGCGTTGTTTGACGCTGTAGTCGTACACATGTGTAGTGTCGGCCTCCTGCAGCTCACAAACACTGGGGGCATAAACCACGCGCTTCGACCCATTCATTACAAAGGTGGCAGGCGCATTATGGCAGCGTCCTTGTGCTGCTGACTCACAGCTCTCGGGCGTCGCGTTTCCAAACGGCCTCCTCCTGCCCAGCGGTCCACTCACACTGGTGAACCGTGAGCTGGGAAAGTTTTTTTTTTTTCTTCCAATACATCTTCACAAACTCCCAGGATTAATGGCCTCTCATGCAATCTGAGGATCAGTAATTTAAGATACCAGCTTGTTTACATATCTATCACGCTGCACTTGACAGTATCAACCGCCCGTATTCAATACTCCACTCCTCCTCCTCCTCCTCTTCTTCTCTCTCTCTCTGTTTCCTCTTTCCCTCCAACTGCTGCAGTCTTATTATCCTCCTCTGTGCACTTCATAGCACTGTGCTGGATCCCTGCCATCTGTGCCTGGCTACACACACACACACACACACACGTATATGCCCATGCACACCTGAGCTATGTTTTATTGTGTGTTGCCGTGCACAGGTTGTGTGTGTGTGTGTGTGTGTGTGTGTGTGTGTGAGGGTCATTAAACTTGCTGAGGCAGCCAGGGAAGCACACAGGTTCTCCCGGCTTCACCACAGTTCACTGAGTGAAGAATGGCTCTGCACAACGACTCGGCACTGCTGCCAAGTGGACTCCACTCACTTTAATCTCTCCCTCCCTCCCTCTGTGTCTCCATCTCTATTACCCCACACCCACCCCACGATTATATCTCCCCTCCCATACTCCCTCCTGTCCTGCTCTTTTCTCCAGGTAACACCATGATGATCATAGTGGAGAACATGTCTAACGGATCCTTGGATTCCTTCCTGAGGGTAGGTTTTACTGTGTCTATGTGTTAATATGTGCATTTAGATGCAGAAATAAACCCATATTATTGCCTTCTGCTTCCGTAAACAAGCCATTTTGTTCTAATAATCCCGAAGTCCTAGGGCAGCAATACTCGGGGAGAAAAAACCCCATAATGTAATTAACGCCACAAATGGAGTGTTTCAGCTCAAAGATGCTGTAAGCTTCTGTAAACTGTAATTGTGCTCCTCCGCTCTGTGTGTTTTATAATGATATGAATTAATGACCTGTTTGTTTTTATTCTTCAAATAAAGGGAATCAGCTCAGTGATCTCAACACTGCGCTGTAGGAACAGATGTTTGGCTTTATTCTTTTCCTTTTTTTTTAAATCACTGTGTGTTCTATACCAGTGGTTCCCAAAATCTGGGTCTCGACCCGCTGACAGACTGTGGGAGATATTTTTTGGATCCCCAAACAAATTTGCAGAATTTTCCTTCAGATGTATGTGTGTATGTTTAAAATAGCGTGAATAAAATGAAGTTTTAGTTAATTTACCAAGGTCTTAGAGATATGGCTATAAATGAATTACGGCCAATATTTTCATCTCTTCATCGACGTCTGCTGTATCTACTAACCTTTTTTCCCTTTAATTTAAACTATTAAGTATTATACAAAAAATGGCAAATTTAAAAGATATGTTGGTTAAAAAAAGTCACTTGAATTTGCCATAGAGTGTAACTTAATGTGTGTATAAATGCTAGTTTGTTTGCCGTCTTCAAAAAGTGTGTCCTCGTATAGAAAATTCGGGAAAAACTCAAGACTCCTTCTCACCGTTCGTATCCTCCCTTTGTTCCTCACCTCCTCTTCCTTTCTTTTCTCTCGTATCTCCAGAAACACGAAGGCCAGCTGAGTGTGATGCAGCTGATGGATATACTGACCGGCGTGGCGTCGGGGATGAAGTATCTCACTGAAATGGGCTTCATCCACAAACGGTTGGCCGCACACAAGGTAAGAGAGCAGGTGGGAGGAGATGATAGAGGGAAGAGGCTGTGGGGGGCGGGGGCAACGGTGATGTATGTCCCTGTCTGCAAACGTCTTTGACGGTCGCTCAGCACTAGGTTTATATTTGAGGAAAATAACAAGACAACACTGTCAAAATCATTTTGTCACATCCACTTTTAGTTTTTTTTTCTTTTCCTAAAAGAACCCGTCTGTCAAACTGCAGATGCTGTGATCGTGTCGGGGATTATTATTTTTTTTTTAATATTGAATGTGATTTTTTTTTTGGAAACAATCAATTATTGCTGGTGCTGTAAGCAAATCTGGAATCTGAAAATCCTCTGAGGTCCACACCCGAACCCTGACTCATGACTCTGATCAACAGAGACTAGGATCAATAATTCCCATATACAGTATATTATTGTTTTCATGTGAACGTGGGGATAAAAACAATTCCATACAGATTAATAATGAGTCCACTTCACGTTATTTCCGAACATGCATGTGGTGATTGCAGCTGAAAGGTTTAGCTTCTCAACAAAGTGAATAAATATCCTTTAACATAAATAACAATATTAATAATATTAAGTGCAAATACTAAAATGTTAGGCGTGTATGCTGACCGGCTGACACCGGATACTTACACATAAAATATCACAATATTGCTATATGTATCACCTGGTCATAAATATACTTGGTCAGATAAAACAAAAACAACACGTCATTTAAACGCCATGACTTTGTATTTAGTGGAAATCTATCATACATCATTTACAGTCATTTAAAATTGTACGTATTTATTTATTTCTATTGAATGACCTTTCACGGCCCACAGCCTGCACTTGGCTGATTTATGTATGTTGCATATTGAAATAGTTTTCCAAATGTAACCCGTCGGTTTACTCGATCACAGGTGCTGGTTAACGCCAACCTGGGCTGCAAGGTGTCAGGATTCAGACCTCTGCAGGACGACAAGATAGAGGCCATCTACACCACACTGGTAAGAGAAGACCTGTAAAAACTCAATATCACTCCTGAAATATATCCTTGCCCTGACACTCATTTAACGCTCTTTACAGATTTACCTTATCAATGTGATTCAGCATGACAGTGATCAGAGTGACAGTATTCTGCATTCTAATAATCTGATTTCCATGTGTCATATATCATAAGCTCCCCTGTGATTTCAATTTCAGGATTCTATAGGATGAAACCACACATTTGTTAGTCCTGCAAATATTTCCTGATAAAAAAAAAAGATTCAGGGAGTTGAAAGCTATACGCTTTTATTTTGAAATGGATGCAGGACTTGTTGTGCTTGTGATATAAGCAACAGATGTAGACGCTAAAACTGTGCTGAAAGATCCTTTTCACTGTCTGCTCTGCTGTGTGCACCAGTGTGGCTCTTAGTGCTGCAGCTGGGATATAGATTTTATTTTCCAGTCATTTGTTATGAATTTGCACATGTTGGGGAAGTCGTATAATTAAACCATCAAAAAACAAACCAAAATCCACTGAAAATATTCTCCATTGACACTTTCTTCAAAGGCAATACTATAGCTTGACATTGTGTGATCTCTCTACACCCCTTTACTCTGTGTCTTCCCTCTCCCGCTGTGTTTGCCAGCACGGAGGGAAGAGTGTGGTGCTGTGGACCGCTCCGGAAGCCATCCAGTACCACCGCTTCTCCTCCGCCTCAGATGTCTGGAGCTTTGGCATCGTCATGTGGGAGGTCATGTCCTACGGAGAGAGACCCTACTGGGATATGGGCAACCAGGATGTAAGTAAAGAAGGGTGCTTTCTATTAATCTCTCCCACTATTGCCTTTATTCTGTATATATCTATTTTTATATTAATATCTGTACTTAACCAGCCTCCTTCTCCTCTCACCTCCCTGCGATTCACCTTTTCAATGAACTCCGTATCCGTGACCAGGCTTGGATCTTGTTATGAGAAGCCGCAGTAGCTCTGAGAGCTATTGCAGGGCCTAAGTCCCCCTCCTTTTAGTCTGCATTAGCTCCGTGACCAATCCTGTTTTCTCCTAAGGACGCGTTGACCCCCTTCTCGTGGCCTCCGCCTGAGTGCTGCATCCTGCTCTTAAAAGTATTGAAAATCCCTCTGCAAGAATTCTGCCTCTTTCAGAAAATGTAAAATATTCACTATTTGAGGAGTGAAAAGATTGTTGAGTCGCCTGGACCCTGCCGCTTATCACTGGCACTTATTTCCAGGTCAGTGTGTGACGATTCATCACAACTACCTTTTTAATCCTTAAAAAAAGAAAAACTAAATGAGTTTTTGTTCAGATTTCTTTGAAAGGAAAATCATACCTTGAAGTGCAGATGAAAGAGACAAAAGAGCAGATATTACTCTTAGAGGCAACAACATGTAAAGGATTAAATATCCACTGTGTAACATTTAGTAGGATTCATTGGCAAAGGGAGTATTCTACTCATGATTTAACAAAGTGTGTAATGACTTTAAAATAAAATTGACTTCGTTTTTATACCCTGAGAGTAAGAATATTATATTTACCTGCCAATTTGCACCAACAATATTTCTACGGCAGCATAGATGTTTTCCATGACCTGATCCCTGAGTCCTTTACGAGGCTTTTCATTTTCTCCTCCCTTACCTCGACACTTTCCCCTCTCCAGCAGAGAGGACTGCCGTTTTAGCGGCATTGTGACCTGGAGAGATTGCGCCTAGATTAACTGTCAGAGTGTGACATCACTGAGCAGACACTGAAGATCAGAGAGTAGGGAGGAGCTGGTGTGATGCTCAAAATCACTGGGTCAGATTTCAGCAAAATCCAAACTTAAAGGGTCAAAAGTGAACTTTCAAAGACAGCTGCTGCTGTCAACACTGAAGACAGGAGCAGCCTCATTGCTATGCTCACACTGTGACCAAGTGTCCTGGGCTCCCTCCAGAACAGTGACAGAGAGGGGACTGCACTATTTTACTGATGAGGTCACTAAAGCGACGCTGTAGTCTTCACTCAACGTCGCTCAATTTCCTGTTTGGCCCGGCGTGCTGTGCTTGATCAAACGTTCTCTTTAGCTTTTTATGGCTTTGTGAAGTTTCTGGTGGAGTCTGTGTTGTGTCAGGAGAAGGTCGTTTGTTGGGAGGCTATAAGCAAACGCCGCTGCTGTTTACCCTAGAGTCACATCTTTTAGATTTTCATAGAAGACTCTGACAGTCAATATACAGGTCATTTTTTTTATTATTCTTTATTATTCTTACATACAGCCTCTTTAAAGTGTAACTTAATCCCTAAACCAGGTGTGAACCAGTGTGTATGTGTATCTAGTTGATGTTGTATGTTCATCCAAGTGTAAATCTTCACAGTTTAGTGTAAAGTAGTGGAATTATACTTGTAATAATACAAAAATTGGTGATTCTAGTGCCTCTTTCTGGTCAAACACCAGCTACTGCATTCAAATGTTTTGACTTTCTTGACTATCCAAACAGAAATTAAACAATAATAATAATGACTTGAAATGTAAACAACCTTTTTCTCTTTAGTTTTGACATTTCCCTCCGTGTGGACGAAGCGCGGATATGATAAAAATAAAAAATAAAAATTCCCCTACAGCCATTTCCATGTGGATGGGCACTTAGTCCACTTAGCCTAGTGCAAGGCCTTGTGTCCCAGACTCCTCCCCCTTTTGTAAATGCCAGAGGTGTGGCTTGAAGCACGGTGTTAGCGATCGAAAACCGTCGACCAAACCACGCCCCCTGCACTACTCCCCACTCTCCCTCCATCCTCCTCTCCCTCACTCAGCAATGGGGCGGAGTTACCCTCAGAGAAGCGGCTTTAGTCACCCTTTAAAAATCAGATTCAATCCAAAAAGTGGTTTGTAAAAGAACTGTCAAACTCACAGGTTGTGATACCATTATCTATATATCTTTACATCCAGTCAGCATATAGAGCTTTAAGATGAGGGTTTCGCTCACACAGCAGATTTAAGTAGAACTTTTTCCTGTGAAAGTGTCAGTTTTTTATCGTGCATCGGGTCCATAACGTCAACGGGGCCAATGCCCTCTCACATTAACACCATCAGAAAATAATGTGCACACTTTATGCAGGCAGGCGCAGAGTTGAAAAAGCACAACGCATTATAAGCATGTCCAAACGTGAATATTCATGAGTTCATGAGCAGGCAGATGAATAGCGAGTCCTTTTTTTCCCCCTCGCTGCCCTTTCACCAAGCAGAAGAAAGTTTTCACTCAGCCTCGTCCGTGTTATCAAACTTCCAATTGAAAGGCCGAAGGTCGAGCTTGTAGAGCAGCGGGGATATTAATCCATTTTAAATTGATACATTATATCGTCACGGCGTTGTCGCTGGGCCTGTCCACCTGTGATCCGTCCTGCCCTTTACCCGGCCGCTTTGATTAAATGGAAAATGTCAAATGCTGAAAAGCATTTGGTGAATGCTCTTTGGTGAGAAAGCAGCTTAAGGGGCTGAGAGGACGCTGGAGTGGGACACAGTGAGAGGGTTTGAGGAAATCATGCTGCTGATTGATGTCATTTTTGTCGTTATGCTTCAGCTTTAGTTCCTCTTCTCAGGAGACGGGAAATCTGAGGGGGAAGAAGAATGTTTCTAACTGAATAGATAGATACTCAATTCAGTCAATTCCCTTTTACATTGAGTTTCGATAGTCAAAGAATTCTAGTTAGTTATTTGGTTAATATCCATATATCGCATCAGAAACTACAGCACCAGGTGTTCCACTCGACTTTTCCTAAACGTTCCTAGAATGAAGTCAGAATTACTTTTGCACTTTACTTTTATTATGTCTCTCTTAACTACTTTAGCTTTTATATTCTGTTGTCACTTTTATATACAGTATGAAATAGTTTTGTCTCTGTAACTATTTGTACTATTTGTGTTGCTATCTTGACCAGGACTCCCTGGAAGAAGCGATCTTGTATCTCATTGTATCTTCCCGGTTAAATAAAGGATACATAAAATAAAATAAATACATAAATAGACAACACATATTACGTAAAACTAAAAAAGCACGCAAAACATGAAAGAGAACTGTTTAAATATGGACCGAGGTTCAGTCTTTCAGAAAGCTCTCTGGATCAATGGTTACTTACTGGAGCTTTCATTTGTAGCAGCAGGAAACCGTAAGGTTCACTTCTACTGCCAGACCCTATGTCCATTTGAATGAAAACAACAGAAAGTCTAGATGTGGTTCAACATCAGGTCCTTCACACCTGCCTGAGCGAGTTATACGAGACTTCTAAACTGATCTTGACTTCCTGCTTCCACCTGTAGGTGATCAAAGCCATCGAGGATGGTTTCAGGCTGCCGGCTCCAGTCAACTGTCCCCCACATCTCCATCAGCTCATGCTGGACTGTTGGCAGAAGGAGAGGACGGAGAGGCCCAGCTTCAGCCAGATCCACTCAGCCCTCAGCAAGAGCATCCGCTCCCCCGACGGCATCGGCTCCTCCACACTGGCGCGCAGGTACGGTCAGGTGACTCTCAGGTGACTCTCAGCGACCGCACGGACGCTTTTCATTCATGTCTATAAATCTCTGAACGTTCACCTGTGTGCGTTCTCCTTCAGGACTCTCAGTTCGTCCATTACACTCGCAGAACGACCTCTTCCGTCCTTCCCTTCCTTTAACTCGGTAGGAGAGTGGCTGGACGCAGTGGACATGGGTCGATACAAGGACAACTTCACTGCTGCAGGATACTGCTACTTAGAGTCTGTGGCACGAATGACTGTACAGTAAGTAGCTGCACGCAAAACAGTCTGCAGACGTTCAGCTGTCGAAACATCTGGACTGACAGGGAAAGTATAAAAAGAAACTTTAGTCAAATGTTGGCAACTATTTTAAAGGGGGTTTAAGGGTCTGTCACATAAGTTACTGCTCCTCAAAAGCCTGAAATCACTAGGGGGAAAAACGTATATATCCGTATCTGTATCAGTTTTAAGTATTGGCAAAAATTCCAATATTGTGCTTAATTTTAAATAAGTGATAAATGTTCTATTGGACCATGTCATCAAGAGGGGCCACTAAATTCACTAAAGTCAACTCCACACTCTGGTCACACTGTTGAGTTTGATCACCTGTGAGCAGGGGCGTAGCAAGCTTTTCAAAGGTGCGGGGGATGGATGTGGTTCGTATTTAATAATCATTAATAATGCATTTTTTTGACCAAACAATAAAAACGATGAATACAATGACAGAAGGGAACAAAAGGTTTAAAATACAAGACATAATAAAAAGCTTCCCATTTAAATGACTGATACTCAAAAGTATAAAAACTCACTCAGTATAAAATAATAAAAAATGCAACAAACATGAGATTGTACATAAAAATTGTATCTGTGAAAATGAATGCCTTATTGGGTTTGAACACTTTTCTCAATTATTTCACATAGATATTTAACACAGCTTGTTGATATGATAATTCAATAATGTCTTATATTTTATTATCAATAATGACAACTTCAGGCTTCCATATGTCCAAAAGTGACTGAAAATAAGTCAAAACTCTATAGTGTGTGAACTATGGACCTAGCTAGTTCCCGCGAGCTGAACGATAAATCTAACGCACCAAGGGAGGCGGGACTTAAGGCAGAACAGCCAATCAAAGCCTGTGTCAGTTTTCACTCAGGTGCGTCCTGTATTCAGAGGTGTGCTAGGACAACGTTTGGAGCCGTCATGATGATGATGATGATGATGATGATGATGATGATACCGAACATGAAAGCTTTTCAGTCTAGAAATGAGTTGTTGCTTTCCAAAGATAGACAGCCTCACTAAAACTGCCAATAAATAAATAAATAAATCTACTTTTCTCAATCAAACATCAGTGGGCGGGGCTCGGAGTGCCTCTGGCTCGTCACCTCGTGTTACCTCGGCTCTCAATCAAACCGCCACCCGGCGCGCGGTGATGAAAGCCAAATGTTTGAGTGATAAAATGCTGATAAATTAACCCGGAAAATTGGAGCTTGAGAAATGATTAGGAGTCACAGACTGCAGCCAGTGATGGAGAGTCCAATAAACCTCCCAATGATCTTTGTAAATCTTGATCTGTGTCAACAGAGACGTTATGAGCCTTGGCATCACTTCCTTAGAGCACCAGAAGCTCATACTGGCCGCCATCCAGACGCTCAGAGCCCAGGTCATCCAGATGCACGGCCGCGGTGTGCAGGTCTAACACGGAGTCCACTCCACGAGTCCCGCGCCGCCGCCGCCACTGCAACAGACGGACGATGGGATGGAGGAGAGGGGGAAGACAGAGAGACAGAGAGAGTGCTCTCCTAGACTCCTCATTCCCCACTTTTCCTCCTTTCTTTTTGTAATAATCCCCCTCGCAGACGAGCAGTGTTCTTGTTGTGATATTGGAGGAGTGACTTTTTTTTCTCTATCTGAAGTGCAGATAGAGGTCAAATGAAATGTAACGCTGGCTCTGTCAGTCCTGAAGCTGACGACAGAGATACACTGACTCACACTAGATATGGATTAGTGTGCAAAGAGACACATTTTTGGTGGAATGTCCCTTTACCACGACATTGATTCCCTTAAACACACATTATCAGAGTCCTGAACTGGTTTACTGGCCCTGGATCAAAGAACACTCTCCTCAGATTTTTTTTGTACATCTTATTCACTTTGAAGACACAAAATGAAGTGATCTCACATCGGAACGTTACTGCAGATTTGAACACGTCTGGATTATAATCTGTGGTTTCAGAGCAAAGCAGCTTAAAGACGACTGTGCTGTCCCACGCTGAGGCTCCAGTGGCTGCAGAGGAAGTCCAGTCTGTGTTGTCTTATATACAGCATTTAAAGAGTGTTTGCCGGCTGAATGGAGCGTCAGTGAGATGTGGGTGATGATGATGATGTACGGTTGTTTCAGGAATATCACGCTGCTTTGTTTGTTTCCCCATTTTGAGGTTAACTGGTGGTGACACAAATGCTGCAGTGTACTGTTGTTACAGCAGACTTTAAGAATCGTGTGTCGTTTCTTTACATCCGTGTGTCTTCAGTTTCCTTCCTTTCATGCGGATGAAGCGTCATTTCCCGTTACTTTCTTCTCACTAAACACGATCCTCTTCCACGTTTAATCCTTTGTGCAGACGTCGGGGTCGACTCTGGAAGAACAGCCTGATTCACTTTATTTATTCGTGTTTACAGATTGTAACGCAGATGTCTACAGAGGAGACGTGACCATGGTTTACTTCACTCAGCGGCGTAGGCAAGAAATGGGTTTCTGTGGGTGGGACCGTACAAAAGTGGGCGGATCATCTTGTCGCAGAAAGAGTAAAAGTCGAGACTGAAAAAACAGACATAATTTGAATATCACGCACTGCAAAGGCAATAACAGCAACACATTGAACATATGTATTTATATATACAGTTTATATATATATATACATATATACACAGAACATGAACATGTGAATATTTATAATGATCTCTTTCTAACATTTCATTTTTGTAACAAAGTGTTTGTTTGACTGGAGTCGGCTGTGTGTGTGAGCGGGTGACTCATGTGTTCACCCAGACCCATTACTGGCTACGCCGCTGATATAACTTAAAGATTTGATCTTAATGACGTCTTGTTTTTGATTTTTCTTCGATTTAGTGTTGATTTATTATATTAAGACGACTGTGAATTTGTTGTTTGCTACAGTTCATTTAAAGTCCACGATGAGTGGATGTGTCGTTTACAGTGCGAGTTGCAGTATGGATACAGAATGTCCTAAAGATGTTTATTTTTTTGTGTCTCTGTCGCTGTTGTTTTATCCCGTTTGATTTTATGTTTATGCACCAGTTCTAACCCTCACTTCTCTGTCTGTACAGTGATCTGTCCCTTTGCCTTTCCTGTCCCTATTTAAATGCAAAAAGGAGATTGAAAGGAAGAAGTGAATCGGGGCATTATCTGATGACCACATCATCTTTTTATTCAATATTGTAAAACTGATTTGTATTTGGTACAAGCAGAGTTTTTTTGGTGGTTCTCCTCGTGCTCTCTTTCTGTAACTGTCAAAAAAAAAAAACACATATCTGAGAAAAAAACCACACACACACACACACACAGTCAAACTGGACCTCGTCACCACGATGAATGAAACTCAAATCTGTCTCTGTTTCCCCGCCCCCTTCAGTTACTGTAACCGTTCTGTTTAATACTGTAAATATGTATTTGAAAATGCTAAATCTATTTTTATAATTTGTTTGAGGAACAACTTGTTGAATATAATATCTGCTCACTGTGTAAAGGTTTTCTTTGTTTGAATTTAGGGCCATAGCTGAGAAACACTGGTGTTTGGATTAGAAAACGAAAAGGTTTTCTCCTTTCTTTCTTTCTTTCTTTTGTTTGTTTGTTTGTTTTTGATGATTTTTACTTGTTAGAAGAAAATCTGATGGCTGTTGCAATATTGAAACGTGTTATTAAAAAATCTCCAATACAAGCAGACGTTTTTGTCCTTATCCCCTATTTCTATAATGACTGCGATCTTTACATGACATTATTAATCATTAGTCATTAGTCAATCATTTAAATAATCAGAATTATAAAAGGCTCCTTTGGGACATTTTTTGGACAACTAAAAATGTCAAACGCATCCAAACATATGACTGATGTCATTATAATGACTGTTCATAAGTCACTGTTTGAACATGGAATACATACTTTTCCTGTCTAGTTCAGTCATTTTTACTCTGAAAGTGTCAAAAAGGTTTTATTGTCAAAGGCTAAACTGATAAACCTATAATTAGACATTAAAATGTGCAGAGGCAGAAGCAAACTTTAAAAATGGGATTGAAAATGTCACAGCGTCTCAAACATGTCCAACTTTAAAGCTACAGTATGTAAGATATTTGATGTAAGTCATGAAAAAGGTCATAAATTGTTGTCACAAATGAACTGAGGACTATGGTAAAATGGTCTGTACAGTTATAGAGCTGCTTATATAAAAATCTGCTTTATGCTGAAAAGGTTCAGAACAAAATTCTACTGCTCAAAAAACCTGGTCGTTCAGCAGCAGAATAAATGCTTCTTGTCCCGGCCGCCCCTGTACGGCCCCCGCATACACACAAACGCTCCCTCAGTCAGGTCTGATAGTATTGTTTGACAAACCATGTTACATTGTGAAGACCATACCGAGGCAGATCAACATAAAAAACTAATCACCAAAGGCTGAGTGACAAGTTCAATTCCAGTGTTTTAGTCTCACTTCTGTTGAGGCTGCGTTTTGTGTCCTACCAGTGAAGTTTTCAGTGCTGTGAAAAGTCCATTCCCCGACACCACAGGGACAAACAGCTCACATCTAATTAACCTTGTCAAGAGTATAAAAAATAAAAACCCGGCAGAATCCTTGAGTTTCAGGATTTGGCCTCAGGGAACAGGATAGTGACACCGAGGAGCTCAGCAGTTAAAGGTGGATGTGCTTTTAAATGATAAAACTCGGGCCAATTACAGTATCTCTTGACCCCTTAACTTCATTGCTGGTGCTCAGAAATGAAATGATGGGATGGACGGTCATTTGTCCTACCTTAAAGCGTCTCATACTCATCTCTGTGCTGTGAGGTGAATGCCCTGCACCGTCCACTTACCTCTCCTCACCTTCTCCTGTGGTCACCAGGTTTCTCTCTCAGTTCCGCCACATCAAATTATTAAGTCTCCCATCTCCAGGACTGAGGTTGTTTTACTTTGTGCCTTATTATACAATGCCCACCTTCACTCCAGCACTATGGGAAATAATTGTAAATGCAAATGATCTGTTCGTGGCACTGCTGTGGGCAGCCGTGTGGGTGTGGAAGTGAGCGCACCAGTGCTGGCTCACCCCGGCCAGTGTGTGTGCGTGTGAATATAACTCCGTCCATGGGCATTTCAATTAAATAATAAGATCCTTTTTTTTTATTAATCTCATACAGTTGCAGCAGCAATCCATACTTTTTTTTTATAACTATTATAGGACTTATTCGACTCGAGGATTGGAGTTTGAGACTTTATGAGTTTTATCTGCGAGCCTCCTGAACCTCCCACACAGTCAAATATCACCTTGTTCCAGCCGAGCAGCATCTGAACTCATGCTTCAGCAACACTGGGTTTACTGCAGATCATTAAATACTGGAGGAATATTCATTTATGAGACTAGAAAATGCAGATTTACTGTATATCTTAAAGTTTAGAGCCTGGGCATCCCAAACGTCAGAGGTTTGAGGCCCCTAAAAATGTAGTAAAACTGAGGCTCACATGCAGATTTTATTAAGAGGGTTAGGGTTATTCATTCATTCATTCATTCATTCATTCATCTTCTACCACTCTATCTTAAACATGAGGGTCATGGGGCCAGACATAGGGCGAAAGGTGGGGTCACACCCTGGACAGGTCGCCAGTCCATCACAGGGTAACTATAGAGTGTCAATTTACCTAATCCCCAAATCTGCATGTTTATAGACATGTGTAAGGAAACCAGAAAACCCGGGGAAACCCACACACACGGAGAGAACATGCAAACTCCATGCAGAAAGGTCTTTATTTAAACTTCATCATCAACCACTCTGCCATAATGGGAGGAAAGAGCTAGCCTTGAAAAGGCTTGAAAAAGACTTGAAAGTGCTAGCTGACATTTTTTGTTGACGTTGATGTGTGCAAAGACAGTATGTCGTCCAAAATTGGTCAAAAAAGTCATAGTATAGTATGTTGTCCAAAATCGCTCAAAAAAGTCATAGTATAGTATGTCATCCAAAATGTGACAAAAAAGTCATAGTATAGTATGTCGTTCAAAACCGGTCAAAAAAATCATAGTATAGTATGTCGTCCAAAATCGCTCAAAAAAGTCAAAGTATAGTATAGTATGTTGTCCAAAATTTGACAAAAATGTCATAGTTTAGTATGTCTATGACATTTTTGTCAAATTTTGGATGGCATGCTAAAATATGACATTTTGGTGTCATTTAGGACATTCAATCGAATATGTATGAGCCATGGTGGCGCAGTGGTCAGTCACTGTGACAATGGTTGCTCTTGTCAGAAAGTACTGTGTTCGATTCCCAGTCTAAGATCTTCTGTTATGGTATGTCGTACAAAATTTGCAAAAAATGTCATAGTTTAGTACGTTGTCCAAAATTTGACGAAAATGTCATAGTTTAGTATGTCGTCCAAAATTGGTCAAAAAAGTCATAGTATAGTATGTCGTCCTAAATTGGACAAAAATGTCATAGTTTAGTATGTCGTCCAAAATCGGTCAAAAACTTCATAGTATAGTATGGTGTCCAAAATTTGACAAAAATGTGATAGTATAGTATGTCGTCCAAAATCGGTCAAAAAAGTCATAGTATAGTATGTCGTCCAAAATTGCTCAAAAAAGTCATAGTATAGTATGTCTTCCAAAAACGTCATAGTATAGTATGTCGTCCAAAATCGGTCAAAAAAGTCATAGTATAGTATGTCGTCCAAAATCGGTCAAAAACTTCATAGTATAGTATGGTGTCCAAAATTTGACAAAAATGTGATAGTATAGTATGTCGTCCAAAATCGGTCAAAAAAGTCATAGTATAGTATGTCGTCCAAAATTGCTCAAAAAAGTCATAGTATAGTATGTCTTCCAAAAACGTCATAGTATAGTATGTCGTCCAAAATCGGTCAAAAAAGTCATAGTATAGTATGTCGTCCAAAATTGCTCAAAAAAGTCATAGTATAGTATGTCGTCCAAAATTGGACAAAAAAGTCATAGTATAGTATGTCGTCCTAAATTGGACAAAAATGTCATAGTTTAGTATGTCGTCCAAAATCGGTCAAAAACTTCATAGTATAGTATGGTGTCCAAAATTTGACAAAAATGTCATAGTATAGTATGTCGTCCAAAATCGGTCAAAAAAGTCATAGTATAGTATGTCTTCCAAAAACGTCATAGTATAGTATGTCGTCCAAAATTGGTCAAAAAAGTCATAGTATAGTATGTCGTCCAAAATCGGTCAAAAACTTCATAGTATAGTATGGTGTCCAAAATTTGACAAAAATGTGATAGTATAGTATGTCGTCCAAAATCGGTCAAAAAAGTCATAGTATAGTATGTCGTCCAAAATTGCTCAAAAAAGTCATAGTATAGTATGTCTTCCAAAAACGTCATAGTATAGTATGTCGTCCAAAATCGGTCAAAAAAGTCATAGTATAGTATGTCGTCCAAAATTGCTCAAAAAAGTCATAGTATAGTATGTCGTCCAAAATTGGACAAAAAAGTCATAGTATAGTATGTCGTCCTAAATTGGACAAAAATGTCATAGTTTAGTATGTCGTCCAAAATCGGTCAAAAACTTCATAGTATAGTATGGTGTCCAAAATTTGACAAAAATGTCATAGTATAGTATGTCGTCCAAAATCGGTTAAAAAAGTCATAGTATAGTATGTCGTCCAAAATTGCTCAAAAAATTCATAGCATAGTATGTCGTCCAAAATCGGACAAAAACGTCACAGTATAGTATGTCGTCCAAAATCGATCAAAAAAGTCATAGTATAGTATGTCGTACAAAATTTTACGAAAATGTCATAGTTTAGTATGTCGTCCAAAATTTGACGAAAATGTCATAGTTTAGTATGTCGTCCAAAATTGGTCAAAAAAGTCATAGTATAGTATGTCGTCCTAAATTGGACAAAAATGTCATAGTTTAGTATGTCGTCCAAAATCGGTCAAAAACTTCATAGTATAGTATGGTGTCCAAAATTTGACAAAAATGTGATAGTATAGTATGTCGTCCAAAATCGGTCAAAAAAGTCATAGTATAGTATGTCGTCCAAAATTGCTCAAAAAAGTCATAGTATAGTATGTCGTCCAAAATCGGTTAAAAAAAGTCATAGTATAGTATGTCATCCAAAATGTGACGAAAATGTCATAGTTTAGTATGTAGTCCAAAATCGGACAAAAACGTCATAGTATAGTATGTCGTCCAAAATCGGTCAAAAAAGTCATAGTATAGTATGTCGTCCAAAATCACTCAAAAAAGTCATAGTATAGTATGTCGTCCAAAATCGGTCAAGAAAGTCATAGTATAGTATGTCGTCCAAAATCGGTCAAAAAAGTCATAGTATAGTATGTCGTCCAAAATCGGTCAAAAAAGTCATAGAATAGTAGGTCATCCAAAATGTGACAAAAAAAGTCATAGTATAGTAAGTCGTCCAAAATCGGTCAAAGAAGTCATAGTATAGTATGTTGTCCAAAATTTGACAAAAATGTCATAGTTTAGTATGTTGTCCAAAATTTGACAAAAATGTCATAGTATAGTATGTCGTCCTAAATTGGACAAAAATGTCATAGTTTAGTATGTCGTCCAAAATCGGTCAAAAACTTCATAGTATAGTATGGTGTCCAAAATTTGACAAAAATGTCATAGTATAGTATGTCGTCCAAAATCGGTCAAAAAAGTCATAGTATAGTATGTCGTCCAAAATTGCTCAAAAAATTCATAGTATAGTATGTCGTCCAAAATCGGACAAAAACGTCATAGTATAGTATGTCGTCCAAAATCGATCAAAAAAGTCATAGTATAGTATGTCGTACAAAATTTGACGAAAATGTCATAGTTTAGTATGTCGTCCAAAATTTGACAAAAAAAGTCATAGTATAGTATGTCGTCCAAAATGTGACGAAAATGTCATTGTTAAGTATGTAGTCAAAAATCGGACAAAAACGTCATAGTATAGTATGTCGTCCAAAATCGGTCAAAAAAGTTATAGTATAGTATGTCGTCCAAAATCGGTCAAAAAAGTCATAGTATAGTATGTCATCCAAAATGTGACAAAAAAAGTCATAGTATAGTATGTCGTCCAAAATGTGACAAAAAAAGTCATAGTATAGTATGTCGTCCAAAATCGGTCAAAGAAGTCATAGTGTAGTATGTCGTCCAAAATCACTCAAAAAAAGTCATAGTATAGTATGTCATCCAAAATGTGACGAAAATGTCATAGTATAGTATGTCGTCCAAAATCGGAGAAACACGTCATAGTATAGTATGTCGTCCAAAATCGGTCAAAAAAGTCATAGTATAGTATGTCGTCCAAAATTGGTCAAAAAAGTCATAGTATAGTATGTCGTCCAAAATTGGACAAAAACTTCATAGTATAGTATGTCGTCCAAAATTTGACAAAAATGTCATAGTATAGTATGTCGTCCAAAATTGGACAAAAAAGTCATAGTATAGTATGTCGTCCAAAATTTGACAAAAAAGTCATAGTATAGTATGTCGTCCAAAATTTGACAAAAATGTCATAGTTTAGTATGTTGTCCAAAATTTGACAAAAATGTCATAGTATAGTATGTCGTCCTAAATTGGACAAAAATGTCATAGTTTAGTATGTCGTCCAAAATCGGTCAAAAACTTCATAGTATAGTATGGTGTCCAAAATCGATCAAAAAAGTCATAGTATAGTATGTCGTACAAAATTTGACGAAAATGTCATAGTTTAGTATGTCGTACAAAATTTGACGAAAAAAGTCATAGTATAGTATGTCGTCCAAAACCAGTCAAAAAAGTCATAGTATAGTATGTCGTCCAAAATCGGTCAAAAAAGTCATAGTATAGTATGTCGTCCAAAATGAGACAAAAAAAGTCATAGTATAGTATGTCGTCCAAAATCGGTCAAAAAAGTCATAGTATAGTATGTCGTCCAAAATCGGTCAAAAAAGTCATAGAATAGTAGGTCATCCAAAATGTGACAAAAAAAGTCATAGTATAGTAAGTCGTCCAAAATCGGTCAAAGAAGTCATAGTATAGTATGTTGTCCAAAATTTGACAAAAATGTCATAGTTTAGTATGTTGTCCAAAATTTGACAAAAATGTCATAGTATAGTATGTCGTCCTAAATTGGACAAAAATGTCATAGTTTAGTATGTCGTCCAAAATCGGTCAAAAACTTCATAGTATAGTATGGTGTCCAAAATTTGACAAAAATGTCATAGTATAGTATGTCGTCCAAAATCGGTCAAAAAAGTCATAGTATAGTATGTCGTCCAAAATTGCTCAAAAAATTCATAGTATAGTATGTCGTCCAAAATCGGACAAAAACGTCATAGTATAGTATGTCGTCCAAAATCGATCAAAAAAGTCATAGTATAGTATGTCGTACAAAATTTGACGAAAATGTCATAGTTTAGTATGTCGTCCAAAATTTGACGAAAAAAGTCATAGTATAGTATGTCGTCCAAAACCAGTCAAAAAAGTCATAGTATAGTATGTCGTCCAAAATCGGTCAAAAAAGTCATAGTATAGTATGTCATCCAAAATGAGACAAAAAAAGTCATAGTATAGTATGTCGTCCAAAATCGGTCAAAAAAGTCATAGTGTAGTATGTCGTCCAAAATCACTCAAAAAAAGTCATAGTATAGTATGTCATCCAAAATGTGACGAAAATGTCATTGTTAAGTATGTAGTCAAAAATCGGACAAAAACGTCATAGTATAGTATGTCGTCCAAAATCGGTCAAAAAAGTTATAGTATAGTATGTCGTCCAAAATCGGTCAAAAAAGTCATAGTATAGTATGTCATCCAAAATGTGACAAAAAAAGTCATAGTATAGTATGTCGTCCAAAATGTGACAAAAAAAGTCATAGTATAGTATGTCGTCCAAAATCGGTCAAAGAAGTCATAGTGTAGTATGTCGTCCAAAATCACTCAAAAAAAGTCATAGTATAGTATGTCATCCAAAATGTGACGAAAATGTCATAGTATAGTATGTCGTCCAAAATCGGAGAAACACGTCATAGTATAGTATGTCGTCCAAAATCGGTCAAAAAAGTCATAGTATAGTATGTCGTCCAAAATTGGTCAAAAAAGTCATAGTATAGTATGTCGTCCAAAATTGGACAAAAACTTCATAGTATAGTATGTCGTCCAAAATTTGACAAAAATGTCATAGTATAGTATGTCGTCCAAAATTGGACAAAAAAGTCATAGTATAGTATGTCGTCCAAAATTTGACAAAAAAGTCATAGTATAGTATGTCGTCCAAAATTTGACAAAAATGTCATAGTTTAGTATGTTGTCCAAAATTTGACAAAAATGTCATAGTATAGTATGTCGTCCTAAATTGGACAAAAATGTCATAGTTTAGTATGTCGTCCAAAATCGGTCAAAAACTTCATAGTATAGTATGGTGTCCAAAATCGATCAAAAAAGTCATAGTATAGTATGTCGTACAAAATTTGACGAAAATGTCATAGTTTAGTATGTCGTACAAAATTTGACGAAAAAAGTCATAGTATAGTATGTCGTCCAAAACCAGTCAAAAAAGTCATAGTATAGTATGTCGTCCAAAATCGGTCAAAAAAGTCATAGTATAGTATGTCGTCCAAAATGAGACAAAAAAAGTCATAGTATAGTATGTCGTCCAAAATCGGTCAAAAAAGTCATAGTGTAGTATGTCGTCCAAAATCACTCAAAAAAAGTCATAGTATAGTATGTCATCCAAAATGTGACGAAAATGTCATAGTTTAGTATGTAGTCCAAAATCGGACAAAAACGTCATAGTATAGTATGTCGTCCAAAATCGGTCAAAAAAGTCATAGTATAGTATGTCGTCCAAAATCAGTCAAAAAAGTCATAGTATAGTATGTCATCCAAAATGTGACAAAAAAAGTCATAGTATAGTATGTCGTCCAAAATGTGACAAAAAAAGTCATAGTATAGTATGTCGTCCAAAATCGGTCAAAGAAGTCATAGTGTAGTATGTCGTCCAAAATCACTCAAAAAAAGTCATAGTATAGTATGTCATCCAAAATGTGACGAAAATGTCATAGTTTAGTATGTAGTCCAAAATCGGACAAAAAAGTCATAGTATAGTATGTCGTCCAAAATCGGTCAAAAAAGTCATAGTATAGTATGTGGTCCAAAATCGCTCAAAAAAGTCATAATATAGTATGTCATCCAAAATGTGACAAAAAAGTCATAGTATAGTATGTCGTCCAAAATCGGTCAAAAAAGTCATAGTACAGTACGTCGTCCAAAATTGTCATAGTATAGTACGTCATCTAAATTAACACCAATACTTTTCGGGATTGCAGGGAGCACTTGTTCCAACCAGGGATTGAACCCAGGTCTTCTATGTTGAAGGCAAAAGTACTAACCACTACACCAACCTTGTTGTCCAGAATGACTGTCAATCATCATGCTATAGTATGTCATCCAAAATCAGTCACAAAGTCATAGTATAGTATGTCGTCCAAAATCACTCAAAAAAGTCATAGTATAGTATGTCGTCCAAAATCGGTCAAAAAAGTCATAGTATAGTATGTCGTCCAAAATCGGTCAAAAAAGTCATAGTATAGTATGTCGTCCAAAATCGGTCAAAAAAGTCATAGAATAGTAGGTCATCCAAAATGTGACAAAAAAAGTCATAGTATAGTAAGTCGTCCAAAATCGGTCAAAGAAGTCATAGTATAGTATGTTGTCCAAAATTTGACAAAAATGTCATAGTTTAGTATGTTGTCCAAAATTTGACAAAAATGTCATAGTATAGTATGTCGTCCTAAATTGGACAAAAATGTCATAGTTTAGTATGTCGTCCAAAATCGGTCAAAAACTTCATAGTATAGTATGGTGTCCAAAATTTGACAAAAATGTCATAGTATAGTATGTCGTCCAAAATCGGTCAAAAAAGTCATAGTATAGTATGTCGTCCAAAATTGCTCAAAAAATTCATAGTATAGTATGTCGTCCAAAATCGGACAAAAACGTCATAGTATAGTATGTCGTCCAAAATCGATCAAAAAAGTCATAGTATAGTATGTCGTACAAAATTTGACGAAAATGTCATAGTTTAGTATGTCGTCCAAAATTTGACGAAAAAAGTCATAGTATAGTATGTCGTCCAAAATCGGTCAAAAAAGTCATAGTATAGTATGTCATCCAAAATGAGACAAAAAAAGTCATAGTATAGTTTGTCGTCCAAAATCACTCAAAAAAAGTCATAGTATAGTATGTCATCCAAAATGTGACGAAAATGTCATAGTTTAGTATGTAGTCAAAAATCGGACAAAAACGTCATAGTATAGTATGTCGTCCAAAATCGGTCAAAAAAGTTATAGTATAGTATGTCGTCCAAAATCGGTCAAAAAAGTCATAGTATAGTATGTCATCCAAAATGTGACAAAAAAAGTCATAGTATAGTATGTCGTCCAAAATGTGACAAAAAAAGTCATAGTATAGTATGTCGTCCAAAATCGGTCAAAGAAGTCATAGTGTAGTATGTCGTCCAAAATCACTCAAAAAAAGTCATAGTATAGTATGTCATCCAAAATGTGACGAAAATGTCATAGTATAGTATGTCGTCCAAAATCGGACAAAAACGTCATAGTATAGTATGTCGTCCAAAATCGGTCAAAAAAGTCATAGTATAGTATGTCGTCCAAAATTGGTCAAAAAAGTCATAGTATAGTATGTCGTCCAAAATTGGACAAAAACTTCATAGTATAGTATGTCGTCCAAAATTTGACAAAAATGTCATAGTATAGTATGTCGTCCAAAATTGGACAAAAAAGTCATAGTATAGTATGTCGTCCAAAATTTGACAAAAATGTCATAGTTTAGTATGTTGTCCAAAATTTGACAAAAATGTCATAGTATAGTATGTCGTCCTAAATTGGACAAAAATGTCATAGTTTAGTATGTCGTCCAAAATCGGTCAAAAACTTCATAGTATAGTATGGTGTCCAAAATCGATCAAAAAAGTCATAGTATAGTATGTCGTACAAAATTTGACGAAAATGTCATAGTTTAGTATGTCGTCCAAAATTTGACGAAAAAAGTCATAGTATAGTATGTCGTCCAAAACCAGTCAAAAAAGTCATAGTATAGTATGTCGTCCAAAATCGGTCAAAAAAGTCATAGTATAGTATGTCATCCAAAATGAGACAAAAAAAGTCATAGTATAGTATGTCGTCCAAAATCGGTCAAAAAAGTCATAGTGTAGTATGTCGTCCAAAATCACTCAAAAAAAGTCATAGTATAGTATGTCATCCAAAATGTGACGAAAATGTCATAGTTTAGTATGTAGTCCAAAATCGGACAAAAACGTCATAGTATAGTATGTCGTCCAAAATCGGTCAAAAAAGTCATAGTATAGTATGTCGTCCAAAATCGGTCAAAAAAGTCATAGTATAGTATGTCATCCAAAATGTGACAAAAAAAGTCATAGTATAGTATGTCGTCCAAAATGTGACAAAAAAAGTCATAGTATAGTATGTCGTCCAAAATCGGTCAAAGAAGTCATAGTGTAGTATGTCGTCCAAAATCACTCAAAAAAAGTCATAGTATAGTATGTCATCCAAAATGTGACGAAAATGTCATAGTTTAGTATGTAGTCCAAAATCGGACAAAAAAGTCATAGTATAGTATGTCGTCCAAAATCGGTCAAAAAAGTCATAGTATAGTATGTGGTCCAAAATCGCTCAAAAAAGTCATAATATAGTATGTCATCCAAAATGTGACAAAAAAGTCATAGTATAGTATGTCGTCCAAAATCGGTCAAAAAAGTCATAGTATAGTACGTCGTCCAAAATTCTCATAGTATAGTACGTCATCTAAATTAACACCAATACTTCTCGGGATTGCAGGGAGCACTTGTTCCAACCAGGGATTGAACCCAGGTCTTCTATGTTGAAGGCAAAAGTACTAACCACTACACCAACCTTGTTGTCTAGAATGACTGTCAATCATCATGCTATAGTATGTCATCCAAAATCAGTCACAAAGTCATAGTATAGTATGTCGTCCAAAATCGGTCAAAAAAGTCATAGTATAGTATGTCGTCCAAAATCGGTCAAAAAAGTCATAGTATAGTATGTCGTCCAAAATCGGTCAAAAAAGTCATAGTATAGTATGTCGTCCAAAATCGGTCAAAAAAGTCAGAGTATAGTATGTCGTCCAAAATCGGTCAAAAAAGTCATAGAATAGTATGTCATCCAAAATGTGACAAAAAAAGTCATAGTATAGTAAGTCGTCCAAAATCGGTCAAAGAAGTCATAGTATAGTATGTCGTCCAAAATTTGACAAAAATGTCATAGTTTAGTATGTTGTCCAAAATTTGACAAAAATGTCATAGTATAGTATGTCGTCCTAAATTGGACAAAAATGTCATAGTTTAGTATGTCGTCCAAAATCGGTCAAAAACTTCATAGTATAGTATGGTGTCCAAAATGTGACAAAAAAAGTCATAGTATAGTAAGTCGTCCAAAATCGGTCAAAGAAGTCATAGTATAGTATGTCGTCCAAACTCGGTCAAAGAAGTCATAGTGTAGTATGTCGTCCAAAATCGGTCAAAGAAGTCATATTATAGTATGTCGTCCAAAATCGGACAAAAACGTCATAGTATAGTATGTCATCCAAAAACGGTCAAAAAAGTCATAGTATAGTATGTCGTCCAAAACCGGTGAAAAAAGTCATAGTAAAGTATGTCGTCCAAAATGTGACAAAAAAGTCATAGTATAGTATGTCGTCCAAAATGTGACAAAAAAGTCATAGTATAGTATGTCGTCCAAAATCGGTCAAAAAAGTCATAGTATAGTATGATGTCCAAAATCAGTCAAAAAAGTCATAGTATAGTATGTCGTCCAAAATTGCTCAAAATAGTCATAGTATAGTACGTCATCTAAATTAACACCAATACTTCTCGGGATTGTAGGGGGAACTTGTTCCAACCAGGGCTTGAACCAAGATCTTCTATGTTGAAGGCAAGAGTACTAACCACTACACCAACCTCATTGTCTAGAATGACTGTCAATTATCATGCTATAGTATGTCATCCAAAATCAGTCACAAAAGTCATAGTGTAGTATGTCGTCCAAAATCACTCAAAAAAAGTCATAGTAAAGTATGTCGTCCAAAATGTAACAAAAAAGTCATAGTAAAGTATGTCGTCCAAAAATCGGTCAAAAAAGTCATAGTATAGTATGTCGTAGAAAATCGGTCAAAAAAGTCATTGTAAAGTATGTCGTCCAAAATGTGACAAAAAAGTCCTAGTATAGTATGTCATCCAAAATGTGACAAAAAAGTCATAGTATAGTATGTCGTCCAAAATGTGACAAAAAAGTCATAGTATAGTATGTCGTTCAAAACCGGTCAAAATAGTCATAGTATAGTATGTCGTCCAAAATCGGTCAAAAAAGTTATAGTATAGTATGTCGTCCAAAATCGGTCAAACAAGTCATAGTATAGAATGTCGTCCAAAATCGGTCAAAAAAGTCATAGTATAGTATGTCGTCCAAAATCGCTCAAAAAAGTCATCGTAAAGTATGTCGTCCAAAATGTGACAAAAAATTCATAGTAAAGTATGTCTTCCAAAATGTGACAAAAAAGTCATAGTAAAGTATGTCGTAGAAAATCGGTCAAAAAAGTCAATGTAAATATTGTCGTCCAAAATGTGACAAAAAAGTCATAGTATAGTATCTCGTCCAAAATGTGACAAAAAAGTCATAGTATAGTATGTCGTCCAAAACCGGTCAAAAAAGTTGTAGTATAGTATGTCGTCCAAAATCGGTCAAACAAGTCAAAGTATAGTATGTCGTCCAAAATCGGTCCAAAAAGTCATAGTATAGTATGTCGTCCAAAATCGCTCAAAAAAGTCATCGTAAAGTATGTCGTCCAAAATGTAACAAAAAAGTCATAGTAAAGTATGTCGTCCAAAAATCGGTCAAAAAAGTCATAGTATAGTATGTCGTAGAAAATCGGTCAAAAAAGTCATTGTAAAGTATGTCTTCCAAAATGTGACAAAAAAGTCATAGTATAGTATGTCGTCCAAAATCGGTCAAAAAAGTCATAGTATAGTATGTCGTCCAAAATGTGACAAAAAAGTCATAGTATAGTATGTCGTCCAAAATCGGTCAAAAAAGTTATAGTATAGTATGTCGTCCAAAATCGGTCAAACAAGTCATAGTATAGAATGTCGTCCAAAATCGGTCAAAAAAGTCATAGTATAGTATGTCGTAGAAAATCGGTCAAAAAAGTCATTGTAAAGTATGTCGTCCAAAATGTGACAAAAAAGTCATAGTATAGTATGTCGTCCAAAATCGGTCAAAAAAGTCACAGTATAGTATGTTGTCCAAAATGTGACAAAAAAGTCATAGTATAGTATGTCGTCCAAAACCGGTCAAAATAGTCATAGTATAGTATGTCGTCCAAAATCGGTCAAAAAAGTTATAGTATAGTATGTCGTCCAAAATCGGTCAAACAAGTCATAGTATAGAATGTCGTCCAAAATCGGTCAAAAAAGTCATAGTATAGTATGTCGTCCAAAATCGCTCAAAAAAGTCATCGTAAAGTATGTCGTCCAAAATGTGACAAAAAAGTCACAGTATAGTATGTCGTCCAAAATGTGACAAAAAAGTCATAGTATAGTATGTCGTCCAAAACCGGTCAAAAAAGTTATAGTATAGTATGTCGTCTAAAATCGGTCAAAAAAGTTATAGTATAGTATGTCGTCCAAAATCCGTCAAACAAGTCATAGTATAGTATGTCGTCCAAAATCGGTCAAAAAAGTCATAGTATAGTAAGTCGTCCAAACTTGCTCAAAAAAGTCATAGTAAAGTATGTCTTCCAAAATGTGACAAAAAAGTCATAGTAAAGTATGTCGTCCAAAATGTGACAAAAAAGTCATAGTAAAGTATGTCGTCCAAAATGTGACAAAAAAGTCATAGTATAGTATGTCGTCCAAAATCGGTCAAAAAAGTCATAGTATAGTATGTCGTCCAAAACGGTCAAAAAAGTCATAGTAAAGTATGTCGTCCAAAATGTGACAAAAAAGTCATAGTATAGTATGTCGTCCAAAATGTGACAAAAAAGTCATAGTATAGTATGTCGCCCAAAATGTGACAAAAAAGTCATAGTATAGTATGTCGTAGAAAATCGGTCAAAAAAGTCATAGTATAGTATGTCGTCCAAAATGTGACAAAAAAGTCATAGTATAGTATGTCGTCCAAAATCGGTCAAAAAAGTCATAGTATAGTATGATGTCCAAAATCAGTCAAAAAAGTCATAGTATAGTATGTCGTCCAAAATTGCTCAAAATAGTCATAGTATAGTACGTCATCTAAATTAACACCAATACTTCTCGGGATTGTAGGGGGAACTTGTTCCAACCAGGGCTTGAACCAAGATCTTCTATGTTGAAGGCAAGAGTACTAACCACTACACCAACCTCATTGTCTAGAATGACTGTCAATTATCATGCTATAGTATGTCATCCAAAATCAGTCACAAAAGTCATAGTGTAGTATGTCGTCCAAAATCACTCAAAAAAAGTCATAGTAAAGTATGTCGTCCAAAATGTAACAAAAAAGTCATAGTAAAGTATGTCGTCCAAAAATCGGTCAAAAAAGTCATAGTATAGTATGTCGTAGAAAATCGGTCAAAAAAGTCATTGTAAAGTATGTCGTCCAAAATGTGACAAAAAAGTCCTAGTATAGTATGTCATCCAAAATGTGACAAAAAAGTCATAGTATAGTATGTCGTCCAAAATGTGACAAAAAAGTCATAGTATAGTATGTCGTTCAAAACCGGTCAAAATAGTCATAGTATAGTATGTCGTCCAAAATCGGTCAAAAAAGTTATAGTATAGTATGTCGTCCAAAATCGGTCAAACAAGTCATAGTATAGAATGTCGTCCAAAATCGGTCAAAAAAGTCATAGTATAGTATGTCGTCCAAAATCGCTCAAAAAAGTCATCGTAAAGTATGTCGTCCAAAATGTGACAAAAAATTCATAGTAAAGTATGTCTTCCAAAATGTGACAAAAAAGTCATAGTAAAGTATGTCGTAGAAAATCGGTCAAAAAAGTCAATGTAAATATTGTCGTCCAAAATGTGACAAAAAAGTCATAGTATAGTATCTCGTCCAAAATGTGACAAAAAAGTCATAGTATAGTATGTCGTCCAAAACCGGTCAAAAAAGTTGTAGTATAGTATGTCGTCCAAAATCGGTCAAACAAGTCAAAGTATAGTATGTCGTCCAAAATCGGTCCAAAAAGTCATAGTATAGTATGTCGTCCAAAATCGCTCAAAAAAGTCATCGTAAAGTATGTCGTCCAAAATGTAACAAAAAAGTCATAGTAAAGTATGTCGTCCAAAAATCGGTCAAAAAAGTCATAGTATAGTATGTCGTAGAAAATCGGTCAAAAAAGTCATTGTAAAGTATGTCTTCCAAAATGTGACAAAAAAGTCATAGTATAGTATGTCGTCCAAAATCGGTCAAAAAAGTCATAGTATAGTATGTCGTCCAAAATGTGACAAAAAAGTCATAGTATAGTATGTCGTCCAAAATCGGTCAAAAAAGTTATAGTATAGTATGTCGTCCAAAATCGGTCAAACAAGTCATAGTATAGAATGTCGTCCAAAATCGGTCAAAAAAGTCATAGTATAGTATGTCGTAGAAAATCGGTCAAAAAAGTCATTGTAAAGTATGTCGTCCAAAATGTGACAAAAAAGTCATAGTATAGTATGTCGTCCAAAATCGGTCAAAAAAGTCACAGTATAGTATGTTGTCCAAAATGTGACAAAAAAGTCATAGTATAGTATGTCGTCCAAAACCGGTCAAAATAGTCATAGTATAGTATGTCGTCCAAAATCGGTCAAAAAAGTTATAGTATAGTATGTCGTCCAAAATCGGTCAAACAAGTCATAGTATAGAATGTCGTCCAAAATCGGTCAAAAAAGTCATAGTATAGTATGTCGTCCAAAATCGCTCAAAAAAGTCATCGTAAAGTATGTCGTCCAAAATGTGACAAAAAAGTCACAGTATAGTATGTCGTCCAAAATGTGACAAAAAAGTCATAGTATAGTATGTCGTCCAAAACCGGTCAAAAAAGTTATAGTATAGTATGTCGTCTAAAATCGGTCAAAAAAGTTATAGTATAGTATGTCGTCCAAAATCCGTCAAACAAGTCATAGTATAGTATGTCGTCCAAAATCGGTCAAAAAAGTCATAGTATAGTAAGTCGTCCAAACTTGCTCAAAAAAGTCATAGTAAAGTATGTCTTCCAAAATGTGACAAAAAAGTCATAGTAAAGTATGTCGTCCAAAATGTGACAAAAAAGTCATAGTAAAGTATGTCGTCCAAAATGTGACAAAAAAGTCATAGTATAGTATGTCGTCCAAAATCGGTCAAAAAAGTCATAGTATAGTATGTCGTCCAAAACGGTCAAAAAAGTCATAGTAAAGTATGTCGTCCAAAATGTGACAAAAAAGTCATAGTATAGTATGTCGTCCAAAATGTGACAAAAAAGTCATAGTATAGTATGTCGCCCAAAATGTGACAAAAAAGTCATAGTATAGTATGTCGTAGAAAATCGGTCAAAAAAGTCATAGTATAGTATGTCGTCCAAAACCGGTCAAAAAAGTTATAGTATAGTATGTCGTCTAAAATCGGTCAAAAAAGTTATAGTATAGTATGTCGTCCAAAATCCGTCAAACAAGTCATAGTATAGTATGTCGTCCAAAATCGGTCAAAAAAGTCATAGTATAGTAAGTCGTCCAAACTTGCTCAAAAAAGTCATAGTAAAGTATGTCTTCCAAAATGTGACAAAAAAGTCATAGTAAAGTATGTCGTCCAAAATGTGACAAAAAAGTCATAGTAAAGTATGTCGTCCAAAATGTGACAAAAAAGTCATAGTATAGTATGTCGTCCAAAATCGGTCAAAAAAGTCATAGTATAGTATGTCGTCCAAAACGGTCAAAAAAGTCATAGTAAAGTATGTCGTCCAAAATGTGACAAAAAAGTCATAGTATAGTATGTCGTCCAAAATGTGACAAAAAAGTCATAGTATAGTATGTCGCCCAAAATGTGACAAAAAAGTCATAGTATAGTATGTCGTAGAAAATCGGTCAAAAAAGTCATAGTATAGTATGTCGTCCAAAATCGGTAAAAAAAAGTCAAAGTATAGTTTTAAAAATGTGTGAACTTCACTTCATTGTAAGATTATAATTTATAACCTCAGAGATACAAGTCATCTTCTGGTGGACTGAAATACTTGTCTTCATGCTCTTACGCTGAATTTCTTGGTTCCTCATCTTGGCCAGTGTTTTTCAAAATTTGAATCGTTGAATTACGAGGACAAAATGTTAGATCCTTCATCAGTTCACTAATGTCATGTGATCCTCAGTCACTGTCGGGAAAATCACTAGCGCTGAAGATGGTCCAGTGGTCAAGGACGTCGCATCACCACTCAAGACATCATGGGTTCAAATCCCACTGGAGGTATGTGTCTACGAATATATGTGTGTCTGTCTGGGTATTTCAAAAACAACTAAACCAAACTAAAAACCAAACTTCCAAAAACCAAACCAAAACTCTGCGTTGCGTTGCGTTGCGTGCGTTTGCGTCATTTCAACTTCCACAAGGATTTCAACTTCATCATCAACGACTCTGCGATAATGGGAGCAAACACCTTGAAAAGGCTTGAAAAAGCCTCGAAGGTGCTAGCTGACATTTTATTTTGCTTTTCCTACCATGCAGTGAGTTTTCTAACTTGACGTTGTTGACTCTTATTTTTTTATTACCATCACTAAGTCATTCTTGCCAAAGTCACTCAGATCTGCACATTCAAACCCATTTTTTTTTGCCTGCCCCACATCCATAAATGACTAATTCATCCTTGCACTTGACAGCTGTAACAAGATAATCAATGTTATTCACTTTTACCTGTCAGTGTTTTCAGTGCCGTGGCTGATCGGTGCTATAGCGCCTTTCAGTGATTTAGGAGAAACTGCAAAAAATGACATGTGACGCCCTGAAGCATAGGTAATTCATCAAGTTTTAAATTTCCCTTTAGAATTCAACTTCACAAAGTCGGTGGCTGTGAGTAATAAATCGATGGGTCCAGTGACAGAAAACTCTGATTGAATGTTTGAGTCAATCAAGCAAGAATGATTATTGTTTTTCCAGCTGCATTTTCAATTTTTCTGTTTAATATCTTTGCAAACTGGATGTATTTCCTTTTTTTTCTTTTCTTTTTTAAATCACCTGGAGCTTTGTGAAACTATGAAATGCACTTTATGACTCATAGAGAAACTAATTAAAAAACACTTTAATACAGTGATAATACGTCAGACAAATTTTAGCCACCTTTAAGGTCCATTTATACTCTACTTTACATCCTTTACTAAGTCCCAAACGTTATCTTTGTCACTACCAGTGTTGCAATGTAGCAAAGTACAAATACTATGTTACTGTGCATGTGACTTTTGTGCAAGTACAAAAGTCACATATCTGTACTTTGTTATTTATATTTCTAGCAACTTTTACTCATTCTTCTAACTATCTTTATTACTCGTTGCTACCAAATACAATCAGAAGAAGAAGAGTTGGTATTATGGTCTGTATTTATATAGAGCTTTTCTAGTCTTGATGAGCTGGTTTACACTGAAGTTTTCACCCATTCACACATGGGGTTAAGGGTCTTGCTCAAGGACACATAGACTAGCAGAGCCAGGAATTGAACCCAAAACCTTCCAGTTGAAAGACAGCTCGCCATATCACTGACCTTTCACTTTTACTTCTAACACTGAAGTACATTTTATATCAGAAAATGACTTTTGATACTTAAGTAATAGAGTAAATGTCATATACTTTAAGACTTTTATTTAAGTCTTAAGTCATATTATAAAAAGTGACTGCAACTTCTACCAAAGTCATTTTCTGGGAACATATTTGTACTTTTACTCGAGTATCACTTTAAAGACTGTTCACTACCCTACATACTGTATTGCATACATTGCATTGGTATGGACATTTACCCAATACTTCCTCTAGAGGGCAGTGCTGAGTACCAAGTTGCAGGCGTCAACAAACAAGGCGACCACTCAAGAGTCGCCATGTTATTGTGCTTGGAATGTAAGACCACTGAACTGAAGTCGTCCCATTAATGAATCGACGTTAGTTTGCATGAAACACTAGGTGGCGTCGTAACAAGCAAGGGAGACATTTACCTAAATATCAACTTAAATTCTTTTTTGCACAAAATCCAAGCACTTTCAATGACCCGTGTCTATTTAAGGGCCTTGTTCATTGTTTGTTTTTTTCAAACTCACAAACTTTCAAGGATTTCAAGGACCCGTGGGAACCCTGGATTGATAATCTGACATGGAGATCATTGTGAAAGGCAAAAATATCAAGTGATTTATGTTTCTTGCATTAATAGATACATGTTAATACAATGTCTGAATGTTAAAATAGTGGTGGAATTAAACTAGAAAATGGTTCTTACCGTATTATGCTCTGCAATACGCGTCTGCTTTATTTATGAAAATAAAAACGTTATCACGCAAAAAACTTTTGCAGCAAAGAACAAAGAGCAGAGACGTGAAAGCAAGAAAAGGCAGAAAGGTAACAGAAGAGTCACAAGGATTAAAAGAGGCACATGGGGAAGCAGACGACACCTCTGTAAAGACATTAGCGATTCCCAGCCGTGTGTTGAAAACCCCTCTCTTCCTTGTTGTCCTCCTTCTCTATCCCTCGCTCCCTTCTGCTCTGTGTGAAGATTAAAAGGAGCAGTCCACCTCTAACCCAGTGTGAAGGGGAAACTTCCCAGAGTACAAAAGTTCTGCTCCTCGCTCGCTGCCAGACTGTGCTGCAGCGCAAATCGGCTTTTAGAAATTAATCGCTGCATTATGGAGGCGGTGAAGTAAACAAACGGAGGACAAGGATGGGGACCTGCGAGTGTGAGACGAGGGGGAAAAGGGAAAAGGAGACGGGGAGAGGAGGTGAAAAGCCGGTGTTTCTCCTGAGTAAAGGAGATGTGAAGGCCATGCTTGTGTGTGTGTGTGAAGAGAGGAGAGGAAATGAAGCATCACAAGCCTGTCCAGTCCTCTGGGACATTCCTGGGGGGAAAAATGTGTCACAGTCTTTTTTTGCTGCATGATCTTGAAGCCTCGTCGCTCTCTCGCTCTCTCGCTCTCTGACTCTCATCTGTCCAGCTTATTACCGGCTTTGTCTTTCGCTGCTTCATTCAAACCACTTCTCCCCGATGGCAAAGAGTCATTGTCGGCAAATCCCTCCTCCTCCTCCTCCTCCTCCTGCAGTTGCCGCTTCCTCTTCTCCTTTTCCTTATTCTATCTCTCCACTGAGAGGTACTTAGATAAGGCCATAGGTTCAGCCTGACGAAATCAGAACTTCCCTCTGAGCCGAGATTAAACTTGCAGTGACCGGACGGACAACTTTGTGCACTTTCTGCACGGCTGGCAAAGAGTTAGTACGTCTCTAAACGCTGCGCCGTTAAAGAGCTTTCACAACGGCAAGCACTGACAGGGTTCCATTAGGGTTCTAGATCTGTCTGGAACCTTGGTGCTCTGAGTGAACCAGCCCACATAAAAGAGGAATTTTGCAAGTCTTGGTTGCCTTTTTTTTTTTAGTACATATTTGGACGACACCACTTTAAACATCCATCCATCGTCTACCTCTTTATCCTCACTGTTGTAAAATCTCCCTTCCTCTCTCCCGGTCATGTGCATTTGTCTAGTTTTCAACGTAGCAGACAAACACTAACCCCGGAGCCATGTCCATGTCAGTCAGCATCTGTTCTGCATGTTTCTGTGTTTTTCAATTCTCGCAACATTCTCCCGACAGTTGTTTCCTAAAAGCTCTGCAAGACCTCCTGATTCTGAGGACTCTGTGTCAGCGGCCCTGATCGTGCAAGGCTTGTTTTTACGCTAACAGACAGTAGGGGGCAGTGGAGACAAGACATTTAACCATCACACTGACTCTAAAGCTGTTAAATTAGGGTAAACATCCTGCACAGTTCTGCTTTAAAGTAATGTATAACATTTTAATCCTAATTCTTTATCTGTTTTGTGTTTTTAAAGATGACACTAAAGTCTGACTAAGCTTTTGACTTACAGGTGTTCACAGATGATGAGCACAGAGAGGATAACTTTGTGATCCCACACTGCCACCTGGTGGTTAATGTGAACATTTGCTCAAACACTGTGCAGTACTTCTATTTGTTTTCACTTTAATCCTCATTCATAACTCGACGCCATTATGTGTCATCGTTGTGTTTTCTGCTCATTTTCTATAAAGCTTTATTCATTTAGTTTACTAAGATACTCTGAAAATACAGAATTATGCTGGAGACTACCGTTTAAAATTAGTGATTTACATATATATTCTATTTAGAATTATTGATAAAGAATAATTCTGAACTTTTAAACGTGAAATGCAAAATCTCGACTTGTAAATTTCCTAAAGGTTAAGCTAACATGGATCAGAATAACTGTGATTCGTGATTATACGTATCTAAAAACAACAACAAAAAACCTTTAGCCACATGTAAAGTACCTAAACCACAGTTTTTCTTAAAACATTAATTTAAAAGTGCCCGATTATAAAATAAGGGAAAAAACAGTGAGAACCTGAAACCAGATGAGGTTTCATCTTGGGAAAACTGCTGAAAACAGATTATGATACAATAGGCAGAATTTATAGTGCAAAATTTATTAAAAGACTGATTCCAGTTCTTACAATAGGCATGCTCTGTTATGAAAATGTTAAATTGAAGTGCATTTTTATGCATTTTTGATTGGCTAATGTGATCTGGAGTTAAAGGTCCAGTGTGTAACATTTTATGAGGCATTGACAGAAACTAAATATACAACCCATAGATATGTTGATATAAACTTATCATTGCATTAAAATCACCAGATGTTTGGATTCCGTAACTTAAAATAAGGATTTTTTAAGTAGGCCATATTTTTGAAGCAGAAGCAAAATAAAGTTAAAAAAATTACTGCAAAAATCCTTTTTGGATCACGAAGGCCACTGTAGTTCCCTGACGCACTTGGGAAAGGAAGGGGTGAGAGGAGGAGTCCCAAAAAGAGCAAAAAGAAGCTTTGAATTATATAAGAAAATGACATATGGCTTTGGCATATTGGCTTTAGAGCCCTGACGCTGCTGCTGTTCTCCGCACCTGTATTTAAACATAGAAAATATCACTAATTCTTACACACTGGACCTTTAAGAAGCCGTTATTAAAGACTATCTGTAATTTTCTGTGTATTTTCCTCTAGTAACTCATCATATTTCTCTAACCTCATCAATCCTTCCAGCTGAGACCCAGAGTCTCAGCTATGAAGGAAAAGATGTGCGTGTCCTCTAAGATGGCCTTGGCGGTGGGTTTCCCTGCGCCGTGGCCACTGCGAGTGTCCACCCTGACCAAGAGCGGCTGCTGCTGCGCGGCGCTGCTGCCCACGCCGTGCTGCAGTGCCGCGCAGTACTTGAGCGTGTGCAGAGGCACCACGCGGTCATCGTGGTCCCCAGTCAGGAGCAGGACGGCTGGGTAAGGAGGGCCAGTGTACGGCGGCTGAGGGAGATTGTGGAGAGGAGAGTACCTGAGGAGGAAGAGCAGAGGGAACTTTCAAACTCTCATGTGTGACGACACTTGTTGATTTACTTAAAAATCACAGGTGGAGCTGAAGGTCACTGAATGACTCAAATATGGGCTACAATTAGTAAGTTCTCTTAGTCTAAAACTACTCAAGCACACAACATACTACAAACAATGTAAAAACAATACAACAATATACAGGATAAAATCAGATAAGCAGCTTTTTTGTTTAATAAAAGCAATAAAAAATGCATTTACAGTCAGTTTCTGCCTCAAAGTCATTTAAAATACTGTCAAAGATTCTCATGAGAGCAGATCCTTCAGTTAAAGACAACTTTGTAGAAAACAAGTCAGCTTCTGAAAGGTGAATATTTTCTGGGTTTTTTGGTACATATAAGAAACAAATCATTAAAACTGGATTATTTGGGTTTGTGGACAAAAACATGACATTTGAGGACATTATCATTTCCAGGTTTGGGAAACAGTGACGGCCTTTTTTTTTGGACCAAATAATCGAGAAAACAATCAACTAATTAATTGAATATAAAAATAATCATTAGTTGCAGCCCGACAACACATAGAGAAGTAGAATGAGTACAAAATAATAAAGAAATTTTGAGCAGAATCTAGATCACTGAGTTGTGACTGATAACAAAAACATAAACCTCACTTTCCTGCTGTGCATTATTCATTTGAATATTTGCTCTAACCTAAATATTTGTTAAAGTTTGAGTTATTTTGTTTAAATCATTTGTGTAAATTAGTATTTTCCCCTATTTATATTTACACTTGACTTTGTGTTTCCATTGAAATTGTCCTTATAAATAAAAGATGTTCTTTATCACATAGGGATTATCTGGTGATTGTGTTATCGTGTTAACAGTGAAAAGAAAAAAAGAAATTCAGCAACCTACATTGCGATATTCTGTCTTTATGATTATTTGCATCACAGTTGAATATGATTTTTAAAAATAACTACACTTCAGATTCTCTTGTGTATTTTAGTGCAGTGTTGTGACGGTGTGTGTGTGTGTGTGTGTGTGTGTGTTTCCATACTTGATGAGCCACTTGAACTGCTCCGCGTCGTCAGAGCAGCCGTAGTCAGTCGTCCACGCGTGGCCGATGGTGAATTTGTGGAACTTGAGCATATCCATCACTCCCACTTCAGCCACAGCACAGCCGTACAGGTCTGGACGCTGGTTCACACACGCCGCTGTAGGTGTTTGTGTCATACATTTAATATGTTTAACAAAAAGAGACAAACCCACATACATTTCTATTCACTTTACAAAACCACACACTGTGCAAATGAAAGAAGTAAAAGTCAAATGTGTAAATATTATAAATAAAAACACTAATGCGGCAGAGAAGCTCCTGCACTCACCCACTAACAGGCCTCCGTTAGACGCTCCGTTGATGGCGACGCGACTCGCTGTGGTGAAGTTCTCCTGGATCAGATACTCGGCTGCACACTGGAAGTCATCGAAGCAGTTCTGCTTGTTCCCTAAAGTCCCCGCTACACAACACATGACACAGCAGAACATCATCAGGAGAACATCATCATTTCCAGGTTTGACAAACACTGTGTTTTTTGTGTAGTTGTACCTTTGTGCCAGGTGAGTCCGTACTCTCCTCCCCCTCTGATGTTGGCCACAGCCAGGATTCCTCCCAGGTGTCTCACAAACAGCAGGTAAGCAACACTGACAGAGAGGAAACACAAACACAAGGATGAGTATAAACAAGTACGAGTTTTTTATATTGTAAAGAAACTGTATTTAGATGTAGAAGATTGATTATCGTGCTTAAAGGCTTGTGTATGTTTATAGAAAGCTGGCAAATTAAAGCTTGATATCGGGACTTGATGTTAATCGGACTTGCTTTTAGCTTATGAACCTTGTAGAACCTCAGATCTTCTGGTTAAAGTGAAAGTAAAACTCACAGAGAGTGTGTGTAACTGTGTGTAACTGTGTGTTACTGTGCTCTCACTTATAGTATGGTTGTATAGACGCCTCAAAGCCTCCGTATCCATAGAGGAGAACAGGATGACTTCCATCTTTCTTCAGGCCCTTGGCGTGAACTAAGAACATGGGGATCTTGGTTCCGTCTTTACTGGGATAAAATACCTGGGAATAAATACAAGTACAACAAACAGCTCAGTACAGATCAGAACAAGTGCAAAGTGCAATATTTCACATACAAATGCAGCTCTATGTGTATTCTTAGTACATAAATACTTATTTCTTAGTTTTAATTATTTATTCTCTTCTTTCATTCAATTATTTTAATCAAAAAACAATCGTTCCTCTGCATTCATACTGTAACTGAAAAAAATTAAACTGTGCACACAAACACACACAGTGGACATTCATAATAATAACAAAAGGGCTGCAATGATTCATCGATTATAAATCTATTACAAAATGAATTGCAAACTATTTTGACAATTGATTAGTTGGTTTGAGTGGGTTTTTTTCATGTAAGTTTTCAGCTTCTTAAAAGTGAATATTTGCTCCATAAAACAAAGAAATTATTAAAACTGAATCATTTTTAGTTTAGTTTGGATAAAACCAGACATTAGAGCACATCATCATTTCAAATTGGGTTTTTTTTTGCAACTTTCTCAGACATTTTTAGAATACACTTTGTTGAAGCCATAATGTAGTTTACATGTTTGAACACTGGGTGGAGCTGCAGCACAGGAAAGCCTAGGCTGCAGCAGTCTGACACAACAGCTGAAACTAAAGTGGGTTTTACGTGTGCTACGTAACGAGTATGGTGACAAAAAAGGAACAGAACAAAAGCGTCTGAAAAAAGTTCTACCCGTTAAATGAATGTTAATGTAAATGTAAATGTAAATATAAATGTAAATGTAAATATATGGGGGTTTAATGGAAATACTGTGTAGATAAAGATAATGAAAAGTCAGTGGCTCCTCTGAACAGACGTGGTTGTACAGAGACTTGGAGGTGGAACATATTACCTGTGTGGTCTGATAATCTTCCTGTTTGATTCCTTTCACCTCCACTTCTCTGAAGACCGTGGGCTGCGGCTTTGACTCACTCAGGTCACAGTAGTAAATGATTCCTGGACATTAAAGCACAGCAGACGTGAGCGGCCACGAGCGGAACCTGAAACTGGACCTCAACAAAAATGTCATCTCATGTAGTGAGAAAAAAAAAAGAGACCTGCATCACAATTTTAACAATTAAATAGAGAAAAACAGTAACAGTAAAGTTACATTACATTGCTAAACTAAACCCTCAGAACTTATATAAAAGCATCTTATTATATTCACTTAACAAAGATTATGAAATGAATCACAGGTTAATTGTATGGTTACATATGTGGGTTTTTAAACTGACTGCACGAGTTTGTCGTGGAAAAAACACAATATTCAGAAGTCATTTCTGATATTTTATGGGTAAAATGTTTAATTGTATATATTGTATGTGTTAATAGAGAATTTGAATGCATTTGATTGTATAATAAGTACTCATAAGACATATTTCATATATGCAATAATTCCACTGCACTTTCTGTTTTGTTTTTGTACTTCTGCTATTGAAACTGTCTCTAAAACTATATTGTATACATCTTTTAATTCAGTTCTATTTTTGTTATAACATTACTTATTCTATTTCTATTACTATTTCAAATACTAAGTATTTTCTGAACCCTTTTGCTGCTGTGAATTTCCCGAGTGTGGGATCAATACAGTCTAATCTACATCATACAGTATATAACACAGTTAGGGCTGCAACTATCCATTATTATTTATAATCGATGAATCTGTCGACCTCCTTTAATACTTGTTTTTATTGTCATTTGTTGTTGAGCTGACCTGGTGTCGTGAACGAGGTGAACTTGTAGAAGAAGTCCGAGTGCTTCCTCTTGCAGCTCACGCCGGCCACTGTGCCGACGTCCAGCGGCAGATCCATGACCAGTCGGCCTGTGGACAGCTCGTACACCTGCAGGATGTCCTTCACGTCGTGGACATAGTTGACCAGCAGGTGGTGCTGGTTCACACAAGAGACGAAGCCTGAGGGACAAATACAAAAACACAATGTAAGCGTGACAATATTATCTTGTGTGCTTTGAGTGAGAGTTCAATATAACAGCTTTTTATTATTATTTTATTATGTTACTATAGCACAGATTTAACACAGGTGCATACAGCAAGTTTTTTGACTGAATAATGTATTTGATTATTTAAATTCAAATGATATTATACTATTAGTTTTAACTCTTATAATCACACAGCACCTTACCTCCAGAGGTTTTAAAGTTTTACTTATTTTTAATTTTATATTTTTTAAGTTTAAACTGTTGGTTCTTTCTTTTTTTTCTTTTTATTGTTGGGCTGACCGGGTTCTGGAGAGACTGAAATTTCGTTCTGACCTCATGTCTGAATGTGTGTTGGAATGACAATAAAGGAATCTTGAATCTTGAATCTTGAATCTTGATCTTACTAACTTCATCCAGCAGAGGGCAGACTAACACACTGATCACACAGTGATACATATTAGAGTGTGTTGAAAAAGCATTTAAAAGCCCAGACTTTAAAGTTTACATTAAATGACTTTATCTACCTTAGATAGATAATAAAAAATTAAATCATGAAACTTGAGTCTTTTATATTTGTATCATATCAGCTCTATCGAGGCAGCCATTTTGGACCCCCATGTACGTCTTTACCACAACATGCAACGTCACCAATAAATGCAGCGACATTTGACGCACTGTACCTTTCTTTTAAATGATGAAAAGCAAGTTGCGCTGTGCATTAATTCAGTTTTCTACTTTCTACTTCACTTTTCTCTTCCCCGCTCTATTATTGGTTTGTTTGCATGAGGTGTGATGTGCGTGTGCACACGTCTTAGCTGACATGTGGATATTTTTTTTTTTATGATCTCAAGCGACAATTACCGTCATTTTACCGTCATGACTCACATTGAAACGAAAAAGAAAAAAAAAAGAGAGCTAAATATCACTTTCTGAGCTAAGTTCCCTGTGACGGACGACCTTGACCACAGACCGACTTCTCATTTATTGTGGTCAGACTCAAACATCAGGACAGAAATTCAGTGAAGTGATTTTGCAATATTTCATGGGACTGAATTGTGGAACTAAAAGCCATTCTTCTCAGAGTGCACTCAAGTTTGATGTCATACAGTTCCTCTGCAGAGAAATGCCATTATATAATCACTGGCCACTTTATTAGGTACACCTGTTGGACTGCTCTTTAAACTGGTCAACCAATCACGTGATAGCAGCTCGACGCTTTCAGACATGCATACACAGTCGAGACGAGCTTCTCAAGTTCAAACTGAGCATTAAAATGAGGAGGAAATATCATTGAAGTGACGTTGAATGTGACATAATTGTTGGCGCCAGACTGGCTGCTGTGGGTGTTTCAGAAACTGATGATTTACTGGGATTTTCACACACAACTATCTCTAGAATCTACAGAGAATTGTCCAAAAAATATCCAGTGAGCGGCAGAATGACCAGAAAGCAGTGATCAAAAATTTATATTTTTCAAATTTGCAGCTTGAAAAAAACCCCATTAGCAAACGGCAAAGGCTCCAATTTAGGATATGAGTCATAAAACATCTGCCTTCATGGTCACTGATTTTCATCTTACTATTTTAATATCATACGCTGTTAATGGGATCTTCAGTATCATATTCTAATTGGAATTATTTTATTTTGTGTTATTTCTTCAGTGAACGCAGTTGTTGTTCTATGAGTATTTTCTTCATTTCTTTGCTCTGGATAACAAATTAATCATTAAAAGTGAATCATTTTGGTTTGTGGACAAAACAAGACATTTGAGAACATCATCATTTCCACCGATCAACATTTTTTAAGGTTTTCTGATATTTTATGGACCAAACGATTAATCAATTAATCGAGAAAATAATCCACAGATTAATCGATTATGAAAATAATCGTTAGCTGCAGCTCTAATTGTTACTTTGGAAGGTCAGATATCGATATATAAAATCCTCAGATCAATCCTTTAATATTTGCCATTTCCTCTGCGCAAATCTCGCAAGACTTCCAGTGAAGCTGAGTCAGCAGATTTATTCACTAATTGACCAGAAATAGTGACTCTTGTTTGTTAACGTCACTGTTCTCTTCTTCTGATGAGCAAAAAGAGGATGTGGATGCAGGTCAGTCTGAGCTCACAGCACCCTCTGCTGGACAACTAATTCATTTAAAATGTCTAGTGGTGTTTGTAGGCTGGATATTTTGAATTTGAACTTTTTTTTGAAAGTTAGAGTTTGGATTATCACCTGACTGTACTGTTGTAGGTCATATTAAATAAAAAGGTGCATTAACGTAACTACTTTGGGGTCACATTTTTATGTGAATGAATACTTTTTAATGACAGGTTAGAGAGAGATCCAAATCATATACAATTTAGAGCATTCGTTCTGTGGAAATAACTTTCAAAATTGGTATGCAAATTAAAATATCTCAAAAGAAATTGATAATAAATCAAAAATGTAATCGAATCAGGACCTTGTGAATCAGGAATGAATTGATTTAGGAAAACAGCAGCGATGACGAGGCCTAATTTCCACTCACCCAGGACGTCCTTGCTGTGCTGTGGCATGAGGGTCGTCCAGTGCTGCCTCTCTGCTTTCTGGATGTCTATGTTGATGATACAGTATCGCGGAGCGTCCAAGTTTGAGCGGAAAGTGAACACAGTTCCCTCGTTGGTGATGTAAGAGTACTGGGCGTCAAAGTTGTCCACAAGTTTGACCCACGGCAGCAGTCCTGAAGGAGAAAATGATGCTGCGTGTGATTTTGTTTCCCAACTTCCAATTATTTCATACTTTCATACTTTTACAAGAGAAAACAGGTTTGAAATCACTACATCTGCTGAGGTCATTGTTCAGTTATATTGTGCAACAGTATTTCTGCATTTCTGCTATTTTTCATCAGTTATAGATTCCCATACAGTCATGTGTGCTGACAATGCTCAAAGTGGGTACAAAATCAGAAAAAATGCTATTAAAAGGGTATAAATGCATTAGTCAGTCATCATGAAAACACATAACAATCACTCTGGACTCTTTTTACCTGAGTAGACAGAACACACGAGGCACAGGCACAGAACAACTGACCTGTGATGCCGCTGGGAAGCTGCTGCAGGTCACAGTACCACAGCTGGTTGACGGGCTGACAGCCTTCAGTGATGGATAACACGGCATATCTGCCATCGTCTGATATCTGGAGGGAGGACGGAGAGAAAATAGAGAGGAAAGAAGAAAAGAATGCGTGTGATTATGTAAACTAACACGTTTTTAAACTGCTTTTTGGAAGAAAATGACAAGTTCATCCCTAGCAGGTTTAAAAGGGACTACAAGCGTCACTGTGATATCAGACTGCAAGAAACTGGATTGTTTTCTAAAATCCCTGTTTCCCTGTGCACTGCTAGTGATGTGTTCAGACATGACCACATTTGGCAATGTGGCTTTCATGGAGGTGAATCATATGCAATGGAGGACAAAGGTAAACAAAGACGAGCTGAAAAGTTCATAGGCCGACAATGATGCAAATGTGATTTATTTTTGTTGATGTGAAAGTCAGATGTTGAGATTTAAACAGTCGATAGACTCACGGTTACTGAGCTGTGCCACTTTGGATGATCTGGAAACTCGGCAACCAGAATGTCCTGGGATTGTTCGGTGCCGATCACATGGTAGTAGAGCTTCTGGTTGATGTTGCAGGTGGTTTCAGTACCTTTGACACAACACAGATTTAGAACATTCATGATAACGTGCAGTGATTCAGGATTAGTACACAGTTTAACCAGTACAGTGTATAATGCACTGGTTCCCAAAGACTGGGTCGGGACCCACAGACGGGTCGCAAGAGATTTTTTTGGGTCCCCAACTAAATTTTGCTTCATAATAATTGAAAAAAAAAAAAGGGAAAATACACAAAATATTGATTAAAAATACATGGTATTGACAACATGAATTTTAAAAAGGTCATTTAATAACACCGCTTTAATTTTGAGCCCAATTGTTTGTGTTACAGCCGAATTTGATCATAGTTATACACACACACATGTAAATACTCTCTACTTAACATTAAAAAGCCAAAGAAATAAAGCATGTTTTATGTGAAATGAAAGGTAATAAGTGTATTTAAAGATCATGTTTTCATATCATAAACAGTAGATATTTTATTTTAGAGTGTATTTACTTTAGTGTATTGTCACTCTCCTTTGAGAAGCGTAAACATCCCAAAAGAGAACGTTTCATGAGTCGAGAGAAACAACCTGAGTGTAGCTTTCTATCCATATATATCAGGATATAAACTAAAAAGATATATATATATATATATATATATATATATAATATCTATATATAGAAGATATTATTTATTTTTTATCTCTAGTTGTTATGTATTTATATTGTGATAAGATTTTTAGCCATATTGTCTTTAGTATTAGAGTTCTGTGGCGTCTCCTCCTCACCGTCTGTTTTTCCTTCCTGACGTGGGTAGCAGTTGTAAAAGATGCCCTTTGCATCGTGAGTCCAGGCCAGGCAGCTGAATTTAACCCTCTCCAGAACATCAGGCAGTGATGCGAGGTCATCGGCCTTCATGAAGCGCACCGTGACCCAGTCGGAGCCGCTGCTACTCAAACCATACGCGAAATATTCACACTCCTCCGACAGACGACCCACTGAACACAGGAAAAAAAAGACACAAGTCGTCTGGTTTTGTTTCCTGTTTCTCTGTGTTTATGAAAGTTTGTCTGTTGACTCACTCTTCAGTGCCACAGTGCCGTCTTCAGAGAGTTTATTGGGGTCAAAGAAGACGGTAGCGGGCGCGTCCAGAGAGTCCTGCACATACAGCACATCCTGGTTCTGGAGGCCTTTGTTATGAAAGTAGAAATACCTGAAAATAAAGCAGGAAATAACAAAGAGATCAGGAAGACGTTCAACTTCACCTGGGCAGTACTTGTCCTTTACATTTCAACAATACCTCTTCCCTCTCTTGTAGGGGCAGCTGTATTTGGGATAGTCAAAGAGCTCAGTGAGGCGCTGGTGGAACTGAGCCTGGACGGCACACTGCTCCAGGTATGGCATGGTCACTTTGTTCTGCTCTTCAACAAAGGCCTGAAATAAAACAGGAGAATGAAGGCGGATGTTTTCCTGTGTTTAAAGGCTTATCCACACAGAAACAGGACTTTCCTGAAACTTTATTTTTCTTTATAGTTTTTTAAGTTTTTAGTTTAGTGTTCTATACGCTGTTGTATACATGCCAGGCCTGTATGTGGTGCTGTAACGCGGCTACATCAAAAAATGGAGAAAACGTCGCGCACGCACATGAACTGTGTGCAAGCCATTTTTATTTAAATAAAGCTTTATCCAAACAAGTATACGTTGAAATGTATACAAGCACAGAAACAGAGACAGACTGAAGAAAGTCACGACAACTGAAAATACACTATAAAGCGAGTAGACCAAATCGTTTTGGGTTGTCTACACAAAAAGGCTGTGGTGGAGTTTTAGGAATTTCCCACTATTTGTTTTTAACACGTTCAAAAAAAATTGTGCTTCAGGGCTTCTAAAATGTTGTTTCTGTGTGGATTAAGGCAGGGCAATATGGCTGATAAATAGTAGCTCAATATTTTTAGGCTATATCCCCATATATTAGATATATGTGGATACACACTCCCTTAATTTCACATAATACCTTCTTTATTTATTTGGCTTTTTAATGTTAAACGAAGGATATTTACATGTTAGAAACACTGAACTTGCCTATAAATATGGTTAAAGTGTTATTAAATGACTAATATAATTTTGTTGATTCCGTGTATTTTATTTGTATCAAAACATATAGAATAAATATGATTACCAATGCAACAGCCTTTAAAACCAGGAAAAGTCGTCACAGATCACCTTATTTATATAATATGACGATATCACATCATGATACGGATATAATATTGATATACTGTGCACGTATATACCATGGTTTCTGCACCATCAGGGTCTTCGAGCCATGCGTACGGATCACAGATCTTGGTTCCATTGTAGTCGTCCACCTGAGGGGAAGATAAAGACACATACAAGTACATACACATGCAAACAGGTGAGTGTACTTCTTGGCCTGTATTCGTTTCTTGACGGGAATAGATTCCATATGGTAATTCCACGGCTGGAAGTTCCCTGCTGAATTTTAATTTCACCATCAGCTGAGTATTTGTCTTGGCTGACGGTTTGACTGAGTGTTGTTTTTAAGGTTAAGTGCTTCTGAAAGTCGGCCCTCGTGCACCAAAGAGCGAATTTGACTCAACATGGGTTCTTTCAACACATGCACACACGCACGATAGTTGTCAGTAAGTGAACAGTAACGGAAAAAAACATTTTCATTTTGATGTTTGGCTGGATTTCCTTTTCTTTCCTTCTTCCTTTTTGTTACAATATAACAGTTTGATAATAACACATGTTCATTCACAACATGAATCAAATATATGGTCTGTATCTACATGCAATCTGCATTTTGTTATTGCACTGTAAAATAGTTCACTTTCAATAATAGCGCTAAATATTAAATACATGAACCAGGTCATCTCAATTAACCTAGTAAAGAAAAGGTTTTACTGCACTTTGCTGTAACTCTGCCAATGCTGATTAAAAACTGAGACATTGTCCTGCTTAAGATGTGGACCCTTTAATAACATGGGGCCTTTTCCATCAGTTGGACTAATATGATCAGGGCTTTGCTGTCAGTGATTATTTATTCTCTCAATTCATTCATTTGTTGTTTGGTTGTCATAAATGTCAGAATAATTGTAATAATAACAAACAAACAAGTTAATCAGCATTTCCCATACATCAAATGTCTTTCATGGAGGTGCAAAATAAGAAAAATATTCACATTTCAGACATTGAAATCAATTTAATCAGCTGTTTTCATTAAAAACCAAATCACTCAAACCAATATATGATTGTCACATTAGGTGCAGATTCATTTAATCGTCAAATGTTTATGGATTCATCAAATAATTGCTGCTGTCACACAGGGACCTGCACTTAAATCAAAAAATAATCATTTGTGCACAGCTGGTCCAAGGTATTGTGCAAGTTAGCACAATGTGGCTCTCATTAATGTAATATATATATGTATATGTATATACATATATATATACATATATACATATATACATATGTACATACGCACACATATATACATATATATGTGTATATACTTATATATATATATATATATATATATACATACATACATATATCTAACCTGTATTTATCTTAAGCTAATTGTTGTATGAATACAAGGTCTTTTTTGGGATTTTACTATACTACTAACAAAAAACACTGGTTTGGTGTAAATAACACAAAATTAATTCATGCAATTAATGGAATTTACTGTGTAGCGACTAAGTCTTGTACCATGGCGCTATTGGCTGCTGAATGATCTTCCTTAGTGTCTGTTCTGACACTGTCACTTACATTCCATTTCCACTCAACAAGTGTCTTTCTATTTCCAATAAACAAATCAAAACCAAACTTAAACCCGAGTACAGTCGAAAACCTCGGGCAGAATAAGAAATGAAATACAGACCACATCCTAGTGGTTGGGCAGGAAATCTCACAAATAACATGTGATATGGCCACTAACTACTGTGTTATATTTGGTGACTCTGAGAAGGTGGTGGGGGCAAAATCAGATTCTGCTTTAGGCCCCATAAAAGTTTGTGCCGGCACTGGCTGGCACAGTCGGCTACAAAGTGAACATCAACTCGACACTCTGTCAGTGGGAGCAGCATGTGTATAAATTCATACTTTTCACGTGACTGATACCTCGAGTACTTTTGTTGTTTTTTACAGTTAAGTTTTTGTTTCCTTCCCTGAGTCACCGTCACGAGTCTCTTCCCCAGCCCTCCACCCTTTTGACTCGTCCTTCTCTTCCTGCTCTCGCTTTTTCTTCTCAGTAAAACAGCAGCAGCAGCAGCAGCAGCAGCTGCAGGACTTTACCACTAACCTTGTTTTCATCTCGTCGTGCAGCCGGGTATTTAAACGTCATGCTGTTTCTCTGCCGAGTCGCTTTTCGCTTGTTATTACTCGTTTATGTGTCTTTTTGTGGCCGCCCTGACAGCTGCGCCGCGGAGGAATGAAGTGAAGTGAAATGAAAGTGAAAGTATTTCCCCCACAGAGCATAATGACACGAACACACGTGTGGGTTTCTGTGTCACCAACCGCCCGTACTTGTTCTCTCTACACACAGGAAGTGATGCCCATCCAGGGCACGGGGTGCCATTTTGTGTCTCATCATTATGAGATACTAAGTCAGGGCCGACACAAGCCTTTATGGGGCCCTAAGCCCCAGAGTATGCAGAGCGTAGTACCTGGTGGGGGCCCCCAAAATTAAGGTTGAAGAAAATGTCATGATAATCATTATATTATTACATGAAATAAAATTGATGAATGAGTTATGAACAGGCCCACTGTTGTTGTTGTTGTTGTTGCTGTTTATTATTATTATTATTATTATTATTATTATTATTATGTACCCTATCCCTCAATTCAGGTTAGGGTTAGCAGTGTGGTGACTTTTCTCTGGGCAGCCTCTTTCTCATCATCGGCCAAAACATCTCAATATTCTATTACTATACATTTTTATATGTATACTTTGGTAAAGCCTCCTGCAGCTGCTGAGAATGCACAGGCAATTTAGTATTGCACACTATCCAGTAATACAGTTCTGCATAGTATACAGTATAGTTTAGGACAATACAGTAGAGTGTGTGAAAAATAAAACATGTCGGGACATTGTTCTTCTTAGATTAATGTCCCCTCCCCCCCCCCCCGAGATATAAAGACAATCAGAGACACTCACACACTGAGAGAGAAAGAACAAAAACAAAGTTTCAGACATGTAATCTGTCTAATCCATAAATCTGTGAAAACGACTAGGAAGCAGGGGGGGTGGGGGGGGGCAGGGAGTTAGGAAGAGGGCTAATTTCAAACTAATTTAGGTAAGGTGATTAAGTGAGACTGGCTCGATGAGAGAATAAGCTGTCAGAGAGGCCCCCTGACCTTGTTTCAGTGTGTTTACCACTGTACTGTACACGTGGATTCACACACAGGAAACACTTTAATATCCTGCAAACAAGAAAGATGGAAACATAAGTTATTTTATATAGGGGAGAAAATGCATATCCATATTGGCTAGGGAATAAATATGAGTAGCTTCATTGTGTCATAAAAAAAAAGGATCCATGTTACAGCGTTAACTGGTTATCATCTGGTTGTGTTGTTTAAAATGCCTACAGTAACAAACAACGTATTTGTTGAAGCCGCAACATGGAAAACAGCCACAACTATTTTTCTTTTTTTTCTGTGCTACATCAAAAACAAAACAAATCAGCACATTAAAGCTGCAGTGCGTGACATTTGTTGATTTTGTTGCAGATGTTATTATTCTGCCTCTGTTTGGGCTTCATGAACAGAAACAATGTGTTCGCTGTGTCCTTCATCTGAAAATGTTGCTCTGTCAAACAAAACTACCAGACCTGACTGAGGGAGCGCTTAAGTATATACAGCAGCAGAGCGGGAATAAGAAGCATGTATACCGTCTGAACAACTCACTTCTGAAACTTTCCGCAGACACGTCTTTGTGTTCGTTTAAAAGTCTTGCAATATAATCTAAAATAACTTAGTTCTCTGCTGTGTCTAAAACTGCATTTAAAGCTAATGACAAAATGAGCATAGTGACAAATGCAATATGATCTTACAATACATTTCTCAATTGCAGATGCAAAGATAACAAAAAAGACAACACCTGCTGGAGTAAAGTAGCCCACTTAACTGGTGATGAATCATGGCTTTGGCGATTACCTAACAACTGTATGCCAACAAGTGCTTTAATTAGCACTAAAGTCGCTAATCTTTGGGGCCGTTGGGGGATGAAAGTGGACCAGGACACGCCACAGGCAGATGGGCTCTTACAGCAGATATGTCGGGGCCCCAGACAGACTGAGCCACCGATGATCCTCCGCTGAACCGTGCAGCGGCCCAACTAGGCCTGGCCTGCACGACATGCTGTGCAGATGGGGCCTTAATTGGCTGGAGTGAGAGAGAGAGAGAGAGAGAGAGAGAGACCCAGGTAGTTTGCTAATCTGTGAAGACAGAGAGATTAGATATGTCAGATTACAGCAGAGCAGAGTCAGACGGAGGAGTCCTGTGACTGTTCAGAAGCTACAGACCTCACCCACTGAGGGGGTGGGGAGGTGGGGGGGGAGAGCGAGTCGGGTGATGAAAAAAGTGCATGAATGAAGGTGTGTAAAGAAAGGAGAGAGAAAAGGTGCAGATTAACGTGAGTGGGAATAGAATATACTGTGTAATGGTTAATGGAGTAGGGAGTATAATCTGAGAGGCAATAATGTGAATCTATCTAACTATCGTATCTACAGACAGAAATACACACATTTTAATATTACACGTTCAAAACATAGAGCAAATGACATAATGTATGTAAACACACGTGAACACACACACACACACACACACACACACACACACTCCTCACCAGATGGCGCAGTCACTGAAACAGATAATCTGTTATTGTTGTGAATATTTTCATTATCGTTGTCATTTCAAAATCATACACAAATCACCTCCCAACCTCGGGCTTGATTGTGGACGTGCTGGAGCTCATGTCACTGGCTCACTGCCCAAAGCCTTATTGTAATATAACCGAGTGCTATTTCATAATCATGTTCTGACTTGTTTATTATTGCTGCTTTCAAGTCGGATTTAATCCACAGAAACACATGAGGGTGATATTTTTCACCCTCATTTTAAAACGTGTTTCTCTCTTTACAGAACAACTGAATAGCAACACAGTGGTTTGACTGAAAGTAAGTTTATTTTCTTGTATATTGAACAAGAAATGCAAAATAATCAATAACAGCATCATTATAATGATAACTTGATGCTTCTACATGAGGACAAAAAAAACCCAAACTGACCCCACCCACTTTTTTTATTTTAATTAAAAAACAAAGAGTGGCAGAGCCCGACATTAAATGTGTGATAATCAGTGAGGACCATGGTGGTGGCTGCGGCCTGATGCCAAGTATTGATCTGCGGTTGGTGTTTTTGTTCCGCGGTGCGCATGATGCCTCCAGGACAATAAAAGACCAGTGAGATTAAGACAATTAGGGGGTTGATTGTTATCCAAAAGACAAAGAAGAGGAAGATTAAATGAAGAGATTTGGGTCAACGTGGTGATGTCCAGAATAGGGAGGGTGTAAAGAGGGCAGGGAAAAGGAGGAGGATGAAGGAAGGATTGGGGTCAGAGAAACTGATCACTGTAGTAGAGAGGGAGGTTACCTAAGGAAGAGAGTGATGGACTGATTCCTGGCAGACAACAAGGAATTAACCTGAGGAGCAAGGTGTGTGCTTTACCTGATTTCCACATGAGACACGCCTGTCAGGGGATTTTCTTTGTCTGTCTAGAGTAGACTAATGAATCAGCGCTGTGGTGCTTTTCTTTTCTGCCTTCTCTCTCACTCTCGTCCCGCTGCCCCTGCGACCGCTAATTAGCAGACATTTTTATTGATCTGCTGGATTTGGATTCTGAAATCCCTCTTCTCTGTCTGCCAGACAGATCTCGGCTAAACTGACTCTCATTAGCTGGTGGTCTGTGAGATTGAGAATGGGGGGGGGGGGGGGGGGTTGGTATGTGGGACCACCTGTTGACCACAAGCCAGAAGCGTGCAGACTTTCTTATTCCTATTGTCCTCATCACACTCTTTTTAAAGATATAATATGTGATAGTTCACATTAAAAACAATAATACTGATTGCATTTTTATTTGAGGATTCTACTTAAGCCTGCCCCGTGCACACTAGAGGATCATTGGCCAGGTTTCGAGCTCAAGTGGGCTGGACCAGTAAAACAATAGCATAATAACCTATTAACACCAAGAAACTCCAAATTGTATCGTGAAATTATGAACAACCTGAAATTTCTTGAGGAAAATAAGTGCAATTTCAACAACATTATGCCTAAGTTTACCATTTACACGTGTGCGTCACAACTTCTTACAGATCAGTGGATCTACAAAGGCACCAAACATTTAGTCACAGGTATCTGGAACAGAAAAACATAGTATTTCACATTATTATTAGAAATGTTCACACATTCATACTGTGGGCTAGATTGAACCATCCGATGGGCCAGATCTGGCTCGCGGGACATATGTTTGACACCCCTGGACTCTAGTCAATAACATTGAAAATCAGTTATTGTGTCGGTTAACGTGTCTGTGGTCTCCCACCTTTTTAAATCTTTAAAATGTCAGATTTGAAAATCCTCCAGTGTGAAGCAGGCTTTACATTAGTCAAAACATTTCCAATCCTCTGTAAAGCCACAGAAATCAGAATTTTTTTATTTCATTACATCATTATTATCATTACATGTCATTTAGCAGACGCTTTTATCCAAAGCGACTTACAATGGAATTGAGTACAATCAGCCAGGGGTAGGACCATTGTGACCATGATGTCTTTCACACACAGGGTCCTGGTCTTAACCACTGAGCCACTCCACCCTGTTTCAGTAAACAAACCGTTTCAGTTCGACATCCTCTGCTTTTCTGTCCGTACTTTAGCTTACAGGGCGACATTTCATATCACCCCAACTCACTCTACTCGCTGCACTGCAGCACATGCACACTTCAGTCAGAGCCCTTAGATCGGCCATCCAGCCGCTGCTGGAAGTCCCTATGACCACACTGAAGACCAGAGGTGACCGAGCCTTTGCGGAGCACTTTGGCTTTGGAATAGCTGGCCCTGGCACATCAGGTCTGGGTCTGGGCACCAGACTCTTGAGATGTTTAAAATGTCTTTAAAAATCGACTTTTTCTCTTTGGATTTCAATCAAGCTAGAGTCGACTGATCTAATGTTTTTGCTGTTTTATCGATGTGATTATGTACAGCAGCACTTTGCTGAACTTCAGTTGAGTTAAACATGTTTTATAAATACATGCAAATATCGCACTCAAATATGGTGCAGATATGCAGAGCCGCATGGTCCATGCGTTCCTCTTCTGCTTCTGCAAACCAGCGCTTTCTAGGTGTGAACATTCACATATCTCAACTGACAGAATCACAGCATCATCCTACAGACGTACAACTCTCTCACAGCGTCTGATGCTGATAACCGCAAACATGCCACCTAATTTGTCACGCAAAGGCTTTGAATGTACTTTTTTTTTCTTAAGAAGAAGAAGAACTGTGGGTAACAGTGAGATCAGCGTTACTTCTTGGAGAAAAATAAAATGGCCTTAAATGTTTATGATGCAGATATGCAGAATCAGGACCAGCAGGTAATAAGCATTTTTACTACAACAATACAAAAGACAACAAACGTGAAACGTCAGAAGTGAAAGCCCCATACACTGGCTTTCACTGGCTTGAACCTCACCATAGTGTTTAGAGTGATGGTGTTGGCAGATAAGGATGTTGTTTGTTGAGGCTCATCCGTCTTCCTCCTTCATGGCCTCCATCTCTGAGAAGGTGTGAAAATGACAGAGGGTTATTTTAATCTGTCCCTGTCATTCTGTGAGAAACTTTGACTTCTACTGTGCTGGTGACAAAAGTGTGAGCGCTCACTTTGAGTTCATCTTCATCTCAAGATAAACTGACACACAAACAGCAGAAAGACAAGTCAGATTTTTAACCCCTCAAAGTCAAAGTCAACGTTACTGTCGATTCAGTCGCAAATTACATTTCTCTCAGGACCCGAAAAAAAAACAGGTAAAAGGAAGAATAACATTATACTATAAAAAATATGTATATATTGTGCACTAGTGATAAAGACATAAACACATGCTGTAAACCTGTATTGATTTCTCTGCAGTTATTGAATACATCGTAATTAATGATAATTCATTATTTAAATTTCCCTCTTAACCCAGTTTTTTTTTCATGTATAACCTTTCATGTGTATAAGATAACTTGGTAATAGAAATTGGTCATAAAATGTATATTTTTCTCATCTAGGTGTTTCCAAAGTACTGAATTGTTGACTGCACTTCGAGAACCCAGCGGCAGAGCTGCAACATGGAGCACTAATCTTAAAACAGATGGAGAAAAAGAGGATTTAAATTGTTGTTTTTTTAACCTCCAGTCATTAAAGAAAAGAAAAAAACACATGCCAACACTTATAGAGTTTGGATTGATAAAAAACATTAGGATTATCACTTTGTCTTCGTGTTTCAAATCACACCTGGATTATATATGTTTGCCCCCTCGACCTCTTAATCCCGTATAGGACCCCCCCCCCCATAAGCAAACATGATTGCTTCCTTAATCTTGGAAATGGTTCTTAGCTGTTGTTTAGTTTTGGTGACACATTATTCTTTAAAGCAAAGATGGATAAATGACATTAAAATGTCCCACACAAATGTGATGTCATTAGTTTTTGAATCAAGCTTCTTTATTCACTATAACCACTTTTCCACCTATGGTTCCATCTCGCCTCGACTCGCCTCGGCACGGCACTGTTTAGGTTGGTTTTCCACTTCCAAAATAGTACCTATTCAATGTGGGCGGAGTCATCACAGTGCGGCTGCATGAAACTGCTGTGACTTTGTTTTACACACACACACACACACACACACACACACAAACGAGTTACGAGTGACTTGTAAAGCAGTTGTTTTCAGTGTAACTGAATCATTAGAATCAGTTCATTTAAAACGATTTGTTCAGTACTTCCTCCATGACCGGAGCACAGACTCCGCCTGACACAGTCACTGGACTGAAGTACAGCGGCAGGGTTTGTGCTGTCGCTAAATACACCACACTCCTCTGTTGAATATTAAGATTTAAGACATTTTAACACAGTAACCAGACGCCATTTCAAGGAACATTTGCATATTCCAGTTGCAGCTGATGATTATTTTCATTATTGGTTCATCTACTGATTATTTTTTATTGTTTGTAAAATGCAGAACATGTAGTGAAATGTCTATTGGTGTTTCCCAAACCCCAAAAATGTTCACTCACAATCAAATGAAGAAGCTGAAATTATAAAACTGGATTGTTTCATAAATATGCAGAAAATAAATAATATAACTAAATTGAATTAGTATTTGTTGTATTTGTAACAGTTAATTCTTCTTAAGATCTTCAGGCCCATTGAGAAAATAACCCTGACCAAACAATGATGATTATAGGAAAACAGTTGTTAGTAATGAAATGTAATCTTACATATTTAAGGTACAGATATCAGGGATAATCCTTAGAGATGTGATTGAAAATCAAGCTGGCCCAGCTGAGTAAACAACAAACGCCACAAAATACGACGTCTCACTATAGCGACTTCCTATAGGTCATCTACTTACTGGCAAAGTAGGGGTGGCTGTTGCCAGGGGTAACAATGACAACCACATAAGTAACAGTGCATTATCGGGCAAATAATCCTCTTTCATGTGCTGCTCAGCTGTTTGCTGTTTACCACAGCATGGCTGGAAAAACATCGAACCATCACAGTCATCTCAAAACTATGACAGAATAATAAATTCAAGATTGTGACCAGTCCTGAAGTTTGAATGGGGTGTGCCGGTGTATTCAGTCAGTGACTGTGGCCGAGCACCTTTGAACATAGTGAGCTGTCACATGTTTTCCATGACTGGATTGTTTCCATTATCCAGTGAAAGGAAAAACACTGATTCTATCTGATAACACAAACACACTGGCATCTTATTATTCCTGTACAACCCGCTTAACTGATCACTCTCTGAAGCTTCTTGTTTTCTCATGGTGGATGATAATTTTAGACATTTGTCATCATTTCCAGGACGCAGTGTGGCATAAGATTGCATTAACCAGCCTGGAAATACATGTGATTGTGATGCTCTCACAAGATGTGATGCCGATAATGATGATGATGATGATGATGATACTTATGATGACACTACTGCTTTGACTCTGTGGGCTAATTTCAACCACGACAGTAACAATGACAGTATGGACATTCAGATCACAGTCCCGAGGTAAAAGCATGTTCTTCTCTGGATTAACTACATCTCATCTTCAACCTGTTGAGTATGTTATGAGCAAATCTGTACAAAACAAATGAATTCACTCAGATGTGCTTTGTTTTTAAAGTGCTAACAACAGTTAGCTACCGTTAGCTCTGACCTCCGTCTAGCGTAGTAATGTTGCAACAGAATCGAGAAAGACCAAATGCACACTGGGTGCGGACAAATAATGCGTAATATGTGTGAGTGTGTCACTTGATTTGACCTGTTTGTCGGTTGACTGCTGACTGTTAGCTAGCTCCAGGCGAGTAAATGATCCAGCCACCACAAACATGCCAGTGACACAACTTGAAAAATTGGTTTGGGGATATTTAATCGTTGCCCAACCCAAGTTTACTATAATCAGTGTACTTTCCATTTATTTATATATCTTTATATTTGCTCAAAAAAAGAACAACTCACTGTTAGCAGTAGAGTTAAAATACAAAAAAAAACAGACTTCACAAAAATCAAAGATAATGGCGGCACAAGCTCTCTGAGTCAGGTAGGTCAGTCAGTGTGACATCATTAGTGCCGTTTATCACATTATTACCAGGCCAAACTTAATTTATTGATTGATCTTACTGACATAGATACCTTTAAATATTATACCTGCCAAAGATTAGTTAGCATTGCCATTGTGTGTATCTTAGTATCAGCACAATTATGAACAGCCTCAAAGAGCAGGTAGCATGACTCTGCTTCTCGCTAGCTGTATTTGACATTAGTGATTAGTCAGGGTTTTTTTTTTTTTTCATCAGGTGACCAAAAATAAAAGTAAACAACACCACCAGCCAGTAGCAAAGTCCCCTGCATGACGTCTGCACATGACTTGTAGAGAAGCAGATACATAGTCAGCTTCTCCTGTTTTTTCCAGTTGTACTTTAAGTGTATATGTCAAGTCAGTCGACAGCAAAAGTCCCTTTAAATGTCTCAGGATTCTGATCCAGGTGACAAATGGGAAACTCTCGTAGATCATTTCTTCCATTGCTGGAGGCACCAAGCTAACCTTTCACCCAACCACACCTTCCACAAACGAAACTCAGGTGATATTGATTTATGTTCTCACTTCCTAAATAACTATGTTCTAAAGTAATGCACATATTACTTAGGTGGTGTATAACATGAAAATCAGAAATACTTCTACAGTAAGTGAAAGGTTGTTGTTTTTTCCAAGGGGGACTTTAGCACTTCCAAGACACACAGTCATTTTGTGCTGGTGTGAGTGTGTGTCACAGAACAACAACATGTGAGCTGCTACCACATCTGACTGGTTCATGAACATGTGATGGGAAGTTGGTGGAGTTGGTGGTTGTTGATGGGTAAACAATGGGATTATCCGATTGTCTTCTAATTGCCCTATTTGTTTTCTTGTAAGGATACCATTTCTGTACTAATCCTAATTTGGCATGAGCACTATACTCACTCACTCACTCACTCACTCATCTTCTAAGGCTTTACCCTCCACATGAGGATAAAGCCAGTCCATCACACAGCCACATACAATAGAGACAAACAAGCATTCACTCTCACACCTATGGTCAAATCAGAGTGTCCAATTAACTTAATCCCCAAATATGCATGTTTTTGGACTGTGGGATGAAACCAGAGAACCTGGAGAAAAACTTGCAAACTCCATGCAGAAAGATAAGCACCATCTGTTTTTAAATAAAGTATATTACAATGTATACAATCACAGAAACAGATTTTTTAAAAAATAGCATTTTAGCATTTATCTATATGGATAAAATGCCTATACGCTTATGTGTATGCAATCACTTCAATTACCAGTGTGGTCTGTTTATTACAATAAAAAAAGCAAAATTATAAGTGAAGTGGACGTTTTTATAATGTTAGAGCCGTTATATAATGGTAGAACCATGCAGAACTCGACTGTTGCATGGCAACAGGTGTTCATACACACGACTATTACAAAATACTCAGGTTTAATCATGTTTCAGGTCAGGTCTTTGCCTGATTTGTTTCTATCTCAGACAGCTTCAGTATAGCTGACCTCAGGTCTACTCTACTTATCCTTTTCATCTTGTCCGATGACTTCCCTCCCTCCTTCTCGGTGTTAAGGCCCAGTTCCCCCTTCCCTGGGGTGGGTTTTACATCTAGTATGTCTGGACCATGCCGGATGTGATGTGTGTTGGCTAGTGACACAAGTCACGTCGCCTGCTTTCCTGGAGCGCTGGGTCTTTAGCCTCTGAGCCCTGAGCCTGAGTCCAGACTGTCTGCAAATTAGAGAAATTAGCCCAGCCAGGCGCAGGTCAGTGAAATAACCCAAATCCCAATTTCCCCTCCCTGTACACACACACACACACACACACACACCCTCTACTACCCCCTTTTAACCCCACTGGAAGATCCACTCCTGGAAAAGCATCCGTGCCATATGGCAACAAAGTTATCATATATAGAAACAAATAATAATAGCAAAAAAAAAAACAAAAAAAAACCCAATCAAATCAAATGCTATTTAAATATACTCTCATATATACTTATTTTCTGTGGCTTCTGTTGAATAAATATAATAGACATAATTTCCAATAATTAAACTGATTGCATCTGAAATGGAATCATTTGGAATTTGGAATAATTAAGGAACTGAGTTATATGCCTTTGTAATTTTGACATTTTCAACATTTGGTCTGCCGGTTATGCAACATTCAGTTGTAGATTACAGGAATAAAAAAACAATTATATCTGACAGTTATGTGTCACAATAACATGACAAATATGTGGTTGAGAAATGTGAGACATTACATGTAAAAAACGCATTTTCCCTCGAAAATCAACGTTAATTTCCACATTTCATAAAGGTGCATTTGTTCTTAAGCCATTTAACACATGAAAATGTCGAATTGTACACTTGCCTGTATCATATCTTTACATTTAGGAACGTCACCGTCACTTTTTTACCTTCACATGCTATTTTTATCTCTACTCTTCTGCTTATATTTATGCAGACCACCAGGTGAGGTGACCCAGCACGTCACATTGCTGCACTCTCTCTCTGTGTGTGTGTGTGTGTGTGTGTGTCTGAAAGTAAAGGGGACAGTCACCAGACAGGTGTCTAAATCTCTTTCCCGTGTGCTGGGATGACCTGCTCTACATCTGTACAACGTGTACCTGTGAATGAGCACGAGTCGGAATAAAATGTGAGGATCAGATATGAATGGGAAACATTTTCCAGATTTTATTAAAATAAAAAAAGGTTTAAAAAAATTGCACTGACGCCCTGGATTTATTTACTGGTCTGTTTCTTAAGGGTCTTTAGTGAAAGACATACCACAGTGAGATGTAGGTCAAGGAGATACATTGGCAGCAGATTGCTCATTAAGTGCCAAACCAAGCAAAAGTCTCCGAGTGTGTTTTTCAGTGGCAACAGGCCAGCCATCTGCTCTCCCTTTATTCATTCATTAACCCTTTAGTCATTCTTTGTGTGCGCACGGGACGAGTGTATGTATTTGTGTAAGCGCTCATCACAACAGCGGCAGCACTTGCCCGGCCAAGTGTATACGTCACTTGTGTTGTTGTCCGAAGCCAACAGTTGTGTGTCAGATGGCTCGGTCACATGACCACGGCCGGCTCGTGATTGGCCGTGGTGCTGAGCTAAAAAAGCTTGGCGCAGCCCAAGCTCATGAGTTTCTGGTGACAACAGAGTTGCTACAGCGAGCGCGGATATCCCAAAGGATCTAACTGATGGGAATCAAACTCTGAAGACAAAAGAGAGCGGATCGAGGAGAAAACAATTAAGGGATGACATAGCCAAAGAAATGAGGATCCTCCAGCCAAAGACACATGTAAAAGTAAGTCGTTCTACTTTATTTCATTTTCAGAAAAGGGCTGGCTGACCTATTGACCCTTTATGAAATAGCTGGCTAAACTGAATGGCCATTCATGAATGAACTTTGGTTCTTCATGAATGGAAGTGGCTGCTTGAATCATTAATGACCGACAACAGGTGTAAAGAATGGAAGTGAATCTTGGAAGTAGTCTGAGGATTGTTTTAATTATAATTAATTAATTAAATAGTTATATATATTGTATTACAGTCATAGTGTTTAAAGACACAGGCACAAAAAAGATGCTCTCATATTTCACTGTATATTTTCTGTCTCAGTTCTTCAACAGGAAGAATGCAATGCAACAGTTTTTTGGGGAAGAACTAAAACACTTTTTTCTCTCCTCCTTCACCCAGATCTTGAGCGTCAACCACCACAACTAAGACAAGGGACTTATCCCAACCTTAACCAAAGTACTTTTATGCCAAAGCAACTCAAACCAAACCAAACACGTAGGAAGACATCGCCTGAAAGTATACGGCATAACGTCAACATGAAGCTGGATAAAGCACCAGGAGACATGAGCGGGTGGAGGGAGGTGGACTTCGCCCTCAACTGCACCTACATTGTGCCAGACCAGGTGTCGGACCCCAGTTTCAGTTTGCCCAAAGCCATGACCTCCATTCCACGCAACCTCACATTCGACTACGGCACAGACAATGAGGTCAGTTATTGATTTACTTGAAATTGCACATCAACAGAGTTACTGGAGTAAGTTTTTCTGTCATGAAGACAGCAGCACGATTGTGAGATTAATACATTATACTAGAAGAATAACAATTATGTGTTACGTAACATTCTGTTGGGGGCCATCTGCATCGGTTTACGAGGAACAAAAGATCTGCTGACTAATGAGTTCTTCACAAATACAGTATGGTGTGTGTGTGTGTGTGTGTGTGTGTGTGTGTGTACATGAGGCCACTGGCAGCTTGAGGTCAGGGGGCCATTTTGTTTGTTCCATACTTGAATATCCATGATTTTATTCCATATACACACATGCCCAAAAACTCTTAGTCACGATGTAAACACATACCCACGCAATCATCGAGAGCTTGCCGTCTTCCAGGTGATCTAATCACATCGAGACTTCCCTCAGGTCTATTTACTCTTTCTCTTTACAACCATGCCTCACTGTTCCCTTTAACTCCTACACCCTTTTCCACTCAGGTGAATCAGAGCGTTACGTCATAATCCCGTATCAGTCAGTCAGCTGTCAGCAATCGCACTGCAATAAAAACATCAGACATGTGCCTGGACATGTTAGCCACTGCAGAGGAAAAAGGAAGACTTTCAAAGGGAAATTAAAAGCACCATAGCTAGAGTAAATATTTTGAGAAAATCATAATTTCTATCTTGTCCCGGCGACACTTTCTGCCGCTCTTCCTCTCTAACTCTTACACTCTTATCTCCCTGCCCCCAAATACTGCTGCAAGATAAGAAAAGCCTGCTAATAATGGTCACATCCAGGGCTTAATTCCAATCCTGAGCCCTTGTTTATCGTTGTGAGTGTCTGTACTGTATGTGATCATAAAGATAGAAAAAAAAAGGAAACAAGAAAACAAAAAGCACATGCTCATACAGCTGCCGGTAAACACTCCTTTGTCCACTCAGTGGTTTCCTGAAGATGGCATCACATGAATCCTTGTTCGCTGTCGCCAGAGCTGGGAAATTCATTTCCCTTAAAGCTTGTGAAACACAGCTGCTCCTGACTTGTGGGATATGTGGGCATGTTGTCGCCCTAACATCACACGTTAGCACAGTATGGCTCAGAGGGAAGGGAATTTTCACACAAGGTGAGTTTATAGATGAGTAAAAAGTCCAGATACAGTCACACACGTGTCTATACATGGGTACAATTTGCCACAATAAAACAGGTGACTGGTTTTTATGTTTTAAAAACCAGTCACCTGTTTTATAGTTGTGGCTGATTTTTGTTTTATCAAGAAGATCCAGTAACTTAACATCCTTACATGTAACAAATGTAACAACAATTATGGTAAAACTACATAGCTGAAAACTGTCATTGTGATTCCAAAATTGAACTTGTTTTTTTTTGTATTTGTTGACTTTTTTTGTTCTTTTGATTAAATCTAGAACTTGTTGATGGTTCGATATGTTGGAGATTTTAATCTTAAGGGTCTTCCTGGTTAAATAAAGGTTAACAAAAGAAAGAAATAAGAAAGACACACTTGGTCTATTTGGAGGATGTGAGGCACGTGGCAGATGGGGCGTTAGCAACGGGTTTCAGTGGAAGGCATGGATGGGGAGGGAGGGTGAAGCTGGTGAGAAGTGTGTGTTGGGGGGAGTTATGTGTGTGTGGGGGGGGGATTTAGGTTAAAACCAGATGATTAACTTTCCTCAAGGACAGGCAGCCAGCCAGGCATCAGGCTTCACTGTGGTGGGCACACAAGCTATAAGAACGGGGATATAAGAAAAGATGAGGAACTGGGGAGTGGGAGGGATGGAGCGTGATGGCGTGGGTGCACTTAACAACACAAACCCTTCTTTCTTACTTTCCTCAACACCCTCCCCCTCCCTCTGTTCCCCCTTCCTTCCAACCAACCTGGCTGGAGTGAGCGGTTAAGTAGCAGCAGCAGCAGTGGCCACAGCGATTCGTTAGTCACGCAACGCCAGCCACGCACAATGTCCCTGTCACACTGGCTCATCGCGCCCAGGAATCACCTCGACGGCTGCTCGACACACACCAAACACACGCCCTTTGCCGCTCACTGACCTGTTGTTCTTCTAATGAACTGATTAGCATTTACATATGAGCCAAGCCCAAAACCCCACATTGAGTTCTTCAGCTTCTTTGTTTTTGTATTTTACGCACTGGTCTACACACACAGGTCAGTTTGAAATTGAATTCTTCAATTGCAGGAAGAGAGAGTGTGTGTTTATGTTTTGGGGGTGGACGGAGTGTGAGGGGGGGGGGGGGGGGGGGGATTGACAGATTGAACAGAAAGCTCCTCAAGAAAGCTCAAGATGCTGCTGCCTGATGGCGTGTGTGAGTGTGTGTGTATTGAGGGAGGCCCAACCCCAAGCAAAGTGTGAATCATAAAAGCTGCTCTGCGTAATAAAGACGCCATTAACATAACCAGTAGGTCATCGTGATTGATTCATTGTTTTTTTTTAAGTATGCAGGTCTCTTATGAATTTCACTAAAAGAGTAGACATTACTACTCTTAACTGCACTACATGGTCACATGTCACAGTCACACGTGGTCCTAAAAAAATTCCCTTTAACCAATTAAAAAAAAATATGTTTGGGCAAGCCTTTACACAAAGTACTGCAGGGATATTGTGACTCATTGCGAGATCTATATGGAAGTTTTGAACACATTCAGAATAATACTACTTCAAAACACTAAAAGAACCAAAGAGTCAACATTTCTGAAGACCCAATCCACTTCAATCCAACTTGTAAAGATTCAAGATTCAAGATTCTTGATTGTCATTCCAACACACATTAGAACATGAGGTCCAAACGAAATTCCAGTCTCTCCAGAACCCGGTCAGCCCAAACAATAAAAAAGAACAGTTTAAAATATAAAATATAAAATATAAAATTAATATGTGTGATTATAAGAATTAAAAGAATAGAATAATAAAATTAAGATTTAAATTACTGTACTGAGGTAGTGTATATAAAATAGATTATAGAAGCACTTTGTTCTTTCTTTTAAGAGGCACATAACTCTAACAACCGTCTGCACAACAGTGGAATAAAATGCCGTGCCTCCTAAATAGAGAGCCAAGCAGGAGCAGATAGCGAGAAAAAAGAAGAGGGCCTAAAACTGAGCCCTGTGGGACCCCAAGTTTGATCTGCCAAGTAGGACCTGAGCCACTTCAGTGCTTCAGCCCTGATGCCCACCCACTGCTCTAAATGAGAGCTCAAGATCTCATGGTCCACTGTGTACTGTGCAGAGTTTTAAACCCAGATTGGAAAACCTTGCGAATATTGTGCTCTTCCAGAAAGAGCCGTAATTGGCTGCTTGAAGAGTTTGGAGGCCAAATATGGCAGAGTAGTGGCTAACACTTGCCTTACAGTATAAAGACTTTGCATGTTCTGTCCATGTGTTTTCTCTGGGTTCTTTAGTTTCCTCCTACAGTAGGTGTGAACAGCTGGGATTGGCTCCTCGTGATCCCTATTTGTGGTGATATAAATAAAAGAATAATAGGCAGTTTGGAGCCTGTAATTAACAAGAACTGTGAGATCCAGACCTGGTTTCTGAATGAGAGGTTGCACTACTGCATTTTTACAAGATCACAAAACCAGGTCCCACTGAGTGTGAGTGTGTAGGTGTGGTGTTTAATGAGGACAGCAGGTCAGAGATCAGTGGAGTAGGTCAGAGAAAGTGTAATGCTCTTCATTCGCTTAACTCATTAGCGTGGAAAGAAAGTGGGTCACCTTGTGTGCGAGAACGGTCTGGGTCAACATGACGAAGATGTAAACAACCTGCCACACATAAACAACGGACAAACTTAAGAACATCTGTGTCTTACTGTGATCTAAGGATGACTTTTATGAATACCTAGTGTACATTTCAAATGCATCACATCCATATAAATAAGTAGAAAGATGGGGGAAATAACCCTAATGATGTGTCTGTCCTGTTTTCCAGGTGAATGGCGTGTTCAGCAAAGAGTACATCCCTCAGGGAACACGCTTTGGCCCCCTGCAAGGAGATATCTACACCAAAGACAATGTGCCCACCCAGGCCAACAGAAAATACTTCTGGAGGGTAAGGAAAATAAACATACCCCTGCATAAATCTGATACAAATCTACGCTATTTCATTCTATATACTCATTTACACCAGTGTTGTGTCACATCTAGGTAAATAGGAAAATGGCCTCAGCAGCAACTATTATGAGCGGTTTTCACCTTCCTCTATTATTCTTTTTTTTTTTTAAAAAAGCGACACTGGTTGCTCAGATACAGAAGTTTCACATCAAGTCTGCGTAAATACGTCAGCAAGCAAGCAAAAACTGCGTACAGTGGTTTTGGTGAACATTTTAGAGGAAGTTGCAAACACTGGAAGCATGTAACAATGGATTCACTCTCACACACTCGTCAGAGCATTACTGGCACTCCTATAAGAAATGTGTCACATACACAAAGGAAAGGGCTATTGTTTAACACACACACACACATTCTTGTACAGCACTCATAGAGAGGACACTTAAAGAAATAATGCATTCCCTTGCACAAGCCTTAACTAATCCCAACCCTTAACCTAAAATTAACCCTAAAACAAAGTCTTAACTCATAAACAGCCCTTTTAAGCTGTGACAAAAAAAGCCCTTTAATGTCGTTGACCTCACATAGATATAAATAGAAAACACACACGCACAGGTTTCTCAGGACCCTGCATGACAAACTTAAACATAACCAGTTAATGCCTAATCCTCACAACTCAAATCTTAGCCCTAAAGTTAATCACAAATGAGGTTATGCCTCATTAGGACCAGGTTTTGGTCTCTAATACTGGTCCTGGGGTCAGTGTTTATGACAGAAAAGGTCCTAAAGAGGTAACATATACAAGAACACACACACACGTGCATGGTCTCACACAGTCCTCGTTTTCCTGTCCCCCTTTTAGTTTCCAAGTGTCCTGTTTCTTTTCTCTCTCTGATCCAGACTTTGCTTGTGTCACCCAGGAGTTTTTTTTCTGCTGAGTCAATGCCTTAAGGACGTAGTTTTTTTTTTTTTTTTTTTGCTGCCATCACGTATTTTCCTTCCGGCTTTACTTTCCTGTAAACCTGTGCGAGGGGGTGTTCCTGCTGCGATAGCGAAAGTCTTGTCAATCCCTGGGAGTAATTGCCCTATCAAACCCGTGACACAGGTGCACACAGGGCGGACACACATGCGGTTGGTTGCCTGCCAGAACCTGTCCGTCAGGCTTCCAGCACCTACTGTACATTTCCCTTTCATGCTGTTTGTTTTCAAAGTATTCTGATTCGGAGTTTCAGAAGTTGTTACATATGCTGAGTTTGTCCTGAGGGGGCGAATAAAAGTCATCATTCTTGAGGGAATCACACCAGGCAGAAACAATAACACTATACGGGGCTGAGTTCACAGACACAGAAAGAGAAAATAAAAAGAAAAGAGGGAGAGTCAGAGAGGCAGCGACTGTGGTTTAGTGGGCGGGCCACACCTCCACGCCTCCAGTCTCAAATAGTGAGGCTAATGCATAAACACACACACACACAAGTTGAACTCTCATGACACACAGAGCAGAGCTGTCAGGCACAGAGCAAGTCAGAAGATACGGGATATTTAAGAGTACATGGCAGAGGTGATGATTTTCATTTTGTTTTTTTATTGTTATTATTTTATTTAACGTATTATGTATTTTTTTTCTATATTTTGAGTGGATTTTTTTAGTATTTTAATGTCAGTTGTATTCCAATCACTGCACTGGCAGCATAGGCTGATTACGATCCACTCAAAATATATTTTAATGTTGCCGTCACAGTGAATGGCCAAATATTATCGGTTGCTTTAGAATACAGTATCAGTATAGAATGGTTCAATGTGTTTTAAAATCCAATTTTTCCATCCTTTGCAGATTTACAGTGGGGGCCATCTTCAGAACTTCCTTGACGGCTATGACGTCCACAGGAGCAACTGGATGCGTTACGTCAACCCGGCCCGCTCTCTGGCCGAGCAGAACCTGGTGGCATGCCAGAACGGCCGGGACATCTATTTCTACACCATCCGACCGGTGGAGCCCAAGCAGGAGCTGCTGGTGTGGTACAGCCAGGAGTTCGCCCAGAGGCTCTGCAGCCAACAGGACGACATCAAACAGAGTGAGTGGATGATGATGTATTGGTTTTGGCCACAGGCTTAAAAGTAGACCAGATAAACGTATATCTTGAGGCACAGAAAAGAGCAGAAGTACAGATTTTATTTTGCTGTATATCCACAACAATCATCCTGTTTAGTGAACTCCTTTCCCCTGCAGCAGAGCTAACCTTTGCTGGCTGAGAAGGGGTTAAGGCCAGCTGATTATCAGCTGTTTTTGATGTGGAGGCAGCATAATGTCACACACAAGAACCACTTGTTTTATTTCCTCAATAGATCTACTAAAATGGAAGATTAAGATATCGTGGCTGTGACTAAAATCACAGAACAAAGCCTGCATCAGGATATTACGTGTGTTTCTCTGTGACGACACACAGTGGACCTGATCTTATCTTTGAACAACATGACAGATAAGTGGTTTAAAGAGTCTTGGTTTGAACCTGCAAACACCCAGCCAACAAATCCATTTCAGGAGATTTAAAGGGGAACAGGAAACCGATGGGAGTATAGGTTAAAGTCCTTGTCTGAGTCACTTTGTCATCAGCCATTAAAAGAATAAAAAGCCATGTCATCATCCTGAATGATTGTCTGCTTCCACAGAGTCTGGTGATTCAAGCTAACTGGATACACCAGTTACAGTCCTCCAGATGACTAATGCAGATGGGGTATCATTACATTGTTTAGTCAACGTGAAACCATCATAAAAACATTCCTGCTTTTATGTCAGTGTCCATGATAATCTGATTAAGTCAAGAGTGCGACAAATTATTTCAAATGCATTTACTCTAACTGTGATTTAACGTTGGCAAAGAATGAACTGAATTACCAATGTACTGTAAGCCACTATGGTTCTCAAACCTTTTTATACCATTTTAGTACCATTTATTATTATCTTTTTATTTGTTTCATTTTGTTGGACTTTTAGTAATATTTCTGATTTTCCTCCGGAGGAAGCTTGCGTACCGGCATGCAAATTAGTAGCTTGATCCTACAAATGACCCGAGCTCTCGCAGGTGTTGACACAGTATTTATAGTGGAATATAACTGATGAGGCCAGAAAAAGGGTTTTTCAAAAAAAAAGAAAGATGGGGGGCGGGGAGAAAAAGGGAAGAGATGATTCTCATTTTCCTGTGGCCAATACGGTAAAACAGCCGTACTCAGAAGTTTCAACTAATGATACTCAGAAAGTTGCCGCACAACTGCTCAACTATAACATGACACATAGACTCCCACACACACTCAATTCTCCCACACGTAAATCACTACTGTGACTGAGAGACAGAAACCTATTCTGTATGATTCATGTGTCAAGACAAAACTGAAACTACTATCATTTACCATAAGAGGGAGTGTGTCCCGTGGGTGGATGACTGTGTGTGTGTGTGCGTGTGTGTGTGTGTGTGTGTGTCTGTGTGGTATTCTTAATTGTTGTTTTAATTACGTTGAGCTATTCCAAAAATGATGGTAATTATATATTCTCATCAGGGCATCTGGAGTGAAATCTTTGCCAAATCAATATGTGGATCACCAAAAATAAATGTTCAGTGGCGACCCCTTAAGGGAGAAGATGAAAGCAGTCAAAATACTCAAGAAAAACTGTTTTTTGTCTCTTGCAGAATACATGAGTGCTGACGAAGAGCAAGAGGCAGAGTACACCAAGCACCTACCTCAGAAGACGTGGCTCCAAGAACGGACAATGGATGCAGTGAAAGAGGAGAGGGAGGAAGAGGGGGAGGAGAAGATCGACGTGGAGATGCTAGAGAGAGACACGCCGCCCGACACACCGGACGAGCTCATCGTGGACTTCAGCAAAAAGGTTGAGAAGGAGGAACGGGCTGACATGGATCCACAGGAGCGGAGGATCATTTTCTCCTCGCAGACTGAACACAGAGAACACAACCTGGGCTTAAATCACGCATACTTACCAGAGCACAACCCTGTGCTGCCATCGCCTCACCGAAATCTCCCACTTCATCTCCACGGCCTCTACGGGCACAGAGAGGGTCTGGTGTCATCCTACCCTCTTTACCACCATTCCAGACCCGTCCAACCTCCATACCAGCTTCTCCCCCCATATGGATCACACTATCCACGCCTCCACCTCCCGTCATACTCCCCTCCCTTCCCTGGTATGCTGCCTTCAAGAGGAACCCTCCGATACAGCAGATACCTGGGCACAGATGGGCTCCCATACCCCCCAATCGGTTCACCGAATGTTCTCCCGGTGTCCCTCCCGTACCCTCCATCTCCACAGGGAAGCCTGAAAGAACTAACGCCTAACGTGTCTCCACCACGTGGTGCACCAGCCACTCCAGAGCTCTCCCCTCTCCCAAAACTCAGCAACCAGCATGAGCTTCCTGAGCAGTCTCCCTCCACCTGCGACGAGGCCATGAACCTGAGCCTGACAACAACCAAAAGCAACACGGCATCACGCCACGGCCCCGGCCACAAATCTCTCCCCTACCCACTGAAGAAGCAGAATGGAAAGATCAAGTACGAATGTAATATCTGCATGAAGACTTTCGGACAGCTGTCAAATCTCAAGGTAGTGTTTCAAATCTTCTCTCTCGTAATGCTGACTCTGTGATTTACCATTTTAAACCAATTCTCATCACATTCTTTGGGTGATCCTTTAACCTGCAGGTCCATCTCCGAGTGCATAGTGGGGAGAGACCATTCCAGTGTAACTTGTGCAAAAAGAGCTTCACTCAGCTGGCCCACCTCCAGAAGCATCACCTGGTCCACACAGGAGAGAAGCCACACGAATGTCAGGTATGTTGTTTTCCATCTCTCCTCTCTGTTTACTGATCTCAATCAAGAGCGAGACAAACACAAAGGAACACACTTCTGCACACTCAGAACACAGAAATGACTCACACACCTTTCTCGTAACCCAGAGCCTGACTTTCGTTGAGCCACTACCCTCTTTGACATATGATAGCATTTTGTATGCTTTTGTCTTTTTGGTGACTGTGGGTGTGAGGGGCTTTGTTGGATAAAGCAGGTCTTACAAAGAAAGAAAATGTAATCTGTTGTTACATAAAAGTTATGGAGAACTGGAAAAACAAGGTCAACCCCGATACTATTAATAACGTCAAGATGTTGTTATACTCCTCTGCCAAGTTTTTCCAGAATGATCCTTAAGACAATGACAACCGATTAGTTTGAGAGTCATGTGAGTGTTAATCACGAAGGCTTTCATTATTCGTTTCATGTTTTTCAGGTGTGTCACAAACGCTTCAGCAGCACCAGCAACTTGAAAACACACCTGCGCCTCCACTCCGGAGAGAAACCCTACCAGTGCAAGCTGTGCGGCACCAAGTTCACTCAGTACATCCACCTCAAGCTACACCGCCGCCTCCACAGCAGCCATGACTGCCCCTACCGCTGCCAGCTGTGCGCCCAGGCCTTCTTCCACCGCTTCTCCCTACGCATCCACCAGAGCAGCTGCTGCCCGGCAAACTTCAACGCTCCCGCCAAAGTGCACATGAAAGAGATGGTGGAGCAGTTTGACGCAAGCCAAGAGGCCGACACACTCGCGGAGACGGCGACCGCGCCGCAGGTGGAGGCGGCCGTCGAGGGCTGGTTGGCCCGTACCTTAGAGGGAGAGGGGAAGGAGGACCAGAGGGAGGCCACCCTGCTGATGAAAGCTCTGACAGCTGCTATTAATGCACCAGCAAAACCCACGGCCCACACCATACTACCTGCATCCCACCACAGCCCTTCACTGGCCTATCAGGAGAGGGCCAGTGTTGTTCACCTGCATAGACGGCCAACAGCAAAGGCCGAAGGACAGTGAAAAATATACAGACAGAACATACAGCATATCATCAGCAAAGAAAATAGATGTCGCCAAAAAAAACTCCCAGTTTTGTTCATTTAGGGGCATAACAGGGAATAAACCCACCAAAAGAAGAGCGATCCAAAGACTGGGCAAGGGTGTTCATGATTGTACTTCCTCCTCAAACTCAGTTGAAATGATTAAAAGAGGAAGGCAGTGTTAAACTGTGAAGTATTTGAAAAACTCTTTTCACTCAGGTAGAGAAGTGTTTGCTTTTTGTGCTTTAACTTATTACCTTTTTTATTTGAAATTTAAGTAATCTCTATTTATTTAGTTTTACCGTAGTTTGTTTTTGCTGGTAGTGTTTTTTTTTCTATGTTGACAAGACCAAGGAGATTGGATCTCCGAGGAAAACGGACTCAGGAACAATGCCGTAAACCTAAGTCTTTACTTAGTATAATGTAATGTGTAATATTTTACTTTGTGTCAAGCCTCTGGATATGTGTGTGTGTGTGTGTGTGTGTGTGTACAGTGAGTGGAAGTATATGTGAAAGACAGAGCACAGTGTTAGCACAAACCACCTTTCTGCTCCTCTACTGTTTTATTTATTTATGATTGGAAAGGGGGGAAAATCAGGTGTCTTGAAAGTGTCGACTAAGCATTTGCCAAAATTACAATGGAAGAATATGAATGTGTAGCACCAGTTTTCCACTGGATTTAACAGACAACAATTCAAGCAAAACACATCATTTCTTGATGATTACGCCACAGCTCAGAGCATCACTGTGCTGACCTAAAACCAACTACAACCAAAAAGAAAAACAAAATATTAACTGTGTAGCTTTTCTTTTACACTTTGCCACATTTAAATGTTTCTTACATTCCTCATATACAAAGCTTTACTGCAAATGTTTGCAAAAATCCAACCAAATAATAATTCAGGTACCTCATGTTGAGCACTGAACAACAAAAACAGGCAAAACCGGAGCATTCTTGTTCATATTTTATGTCATGTAGCGATGGAATTCAAAAACCAAACAAACTAGATCTATCTGCAGAAACTGTTCTTGAATTGTATTTTACTAAGTCAGTGACATCTTTCATTGTTTCGTAGTTTATTTCCTTTTGTATGTAGTGTATTGTTCAACACAGGCTACGAGGTGTTAAGAATTTATATGTGAGAGACTATTTTGATGATACTTTTATATTCACATGATGTAGCATATTAAAGATATTGTTTCTATACACCTGATGTTTCATGCTTGTTTTCATGTGTGTGTGTGTGTGATCCTGTGGGTCAAAGTGCAGTCAAAGTACATTATAAAGGTGTGTTTAGTGGATTGTAAACACACAATATATTGGTTATAGATTAGGCTGCTAGTGTTTAGAGAATTTAACAAATATATTTTATTTGTTTCATTTCCCAAAACTCCCATTACAGACAAATATATAGCACATAAAAGGAAGTGTAAGTTCCATACTAATTGTACCTTTTTCATCGGACATGAATCGAACCAGTAGGCTAGCATTAGGTATAAATCCTGCTTTTTCAATGTACTACTAGTGTTTTAAAAATAATTTGTTATATAGAATTAAGGCTAAGCCCAGAATTGTTCATATACAGTAGTTAATATCCATATCCATCCAAATGCCCACATATCACTCAGGCTGTCACCAGAATAACTTATTCATACTCTACTAGGTTTTTATTGGGGGAGCTGGAGCCCGTTCAGCAGACTATGAATGGAAGGGTGAATACACACTGGGTAGGTTCTAAAAACTGTGTAGACGTCTTATTGTAAAAAAAAAATTGTATCTATTTAAAAAATCAAATCACATTGGTACGTGTAAACAGAATAAGACACTCAACCAGATTATGAGTTTGGTGGCAATTTTAATTTAACATGTTCAGTCCCATTTAACATGTTCAGATGCATATATCTCTATCTACAGATGCAGAAAGTCTTAAAGTAAAGTAAAAATGTCACGTATGTAAAACGCAGGTGACAAAGAGTTGCTGGAGACATGGATTTCTTGAAAATGTGATAATTTTGTCTGACGACATCAATGGGTACATTCTTACCATAACTTTTTGGATGTGATCACCTACCCATCACAAACACTTCAGATCAATCATTAAAAACTGTAGACAGGAGTGTTAGGTTTATTATTATTATTTATTATTACACATTAACAATGTGGCGATAATGGTACAGAGCTGTCAAACCAACTTGGCCACAGACTTGCAGGTTACAGTTAGCCAATAGCACTGCTATAGCAACCTGATGACACATCTCCAAAACACACGCCAAATAAAGGCATGGCCTAATGTCCAGTATCCACCCAAACGGCCAAGTATTTTCAGGTTTCACAAGGTTGATCTTTTAAGGGGGTTCTCTTTAAATCACAGCCATTTCTTGTTTATTGTGTGACAGAACAATATCAGTCTTTGAAGCATTATCTGTATACGTTCATTCTGAACAGTATATGCACCAGCTAATAGGTGTACATGTGGGAACTGTGCTTTCTGTAGTTGGACAACATCTTCTAAGAGCAAATGTTGCTAATAAAATGTGATGGTGTCGCCAAACAACGGTACAGTAAAATAGCAAACTTCTATCATTGGTCATTTATACACTGAAATACAATAAAACAACACTGTACACATCTTTTTTTTAAGATTGCAGTTGCTAAACGATTTTGATGGGTCATGGACTTGTAGAATAGAGAATGGAGCAAATTTAAGAGTAAATCTAATAAGGTCAATGAAAAATCTGCGTTCATTGTGGCATGTTTGCAGAGGCGGCGCGTCCAGCAAAAGTTACAAAGTGTTGCTACTGCTACATTGCTAATCACTGCTAATCATTGCTATAGCTAAACATTACTACTGCTAAATGTTGCTACTGCTAAACATTGCTACTGCTAAACATTGTTACTTCTAAACTTTGCTTCTGCTAAATCTTGCTACTTCTAAACGTTGCTACTGCTAATCATTGCTATAGCTAAACATTGCTTCTGCTAAACGATATCATTGACTGTATAAACTTGTAACTTGATACAGTGTATCTGCTCCTGGTCTCTCTCTCTCTTCTGTCTCTACCTCATCTCCCTCTTGTCCTTTCTCTCCCCCCTTTCTTTCCCCCACCTCTCCACTGTCCCCCATTTTCCTTTCACCCCAACCGGTCGAGGCAGATGACTGCACACCTCTGATCCTGGTTCTGTCAGAGATTTCTTCCTGTTAAGACACTGTTGGGGTTCTCTGCTCTCCTTGATGTTGTCTATGTACAGTGATAATGTATGTTATGATTTGGCGCTATACAAATAAAATTGAATTGAATTGAATTTAACGTCTTACCCTTGGCCACTTGTACACTGCTAGTTTTTGTAAAATAACAAAAACAGGCTAAAATATAAATAAAGCACACACAAAAATAACTATTTAAAGCCAGAGTCTTGAGTCTGCTCAAAAAAAGAAAAGTAATCCAAGGTTTTATGTCTATAGATTATATTTTAGGCATGTGGTGTCTTAAAAAAACACACATTTTACACTTGTTTTTCATTGTTACTGTTAAATGCTAGACACTGCTACTGCATATTATTAAAAAACTGTTCTTTAATAAAAGACAGAAAAAGCCCTGCATCCTTATGGACATTCAAAAGAAACCGTCTTTCTATGAACACAAGAACAAAAGTCTCGATGACTCACTCGCTGTGCTGAAAATGCAACGCAAAGACCCGAGCAACATCCTGTTCACGTCCCCTCTTCTGCTGGTAAAAAGAAAAAGCAGCGCTACATCGCCCCCTGATTTGGTCACTTTATTTCCTAGAAAATACAGGGAATCAAACTTATCAGTTTCTGAAGCAATTCACAGAAAAACAAAACAAAAAAAAACTACGTCGAATTTCACTCTTTGTTGCGAAGTCTTTGGTGGAACAACAGTCACTGTCTGCTACCTATTCATCTATAAATAAATGATACAACCAACTCTTCTTGGGTCAAACATCTTATTCACCTTTTTTCCGTGACATGTCCTCCCTACGCTTGAATTCTGACTCTTTTCCCCTTGTTTTTCTCTGTGTGACACAAACCCGCACAAGCAAGACACCCCGAAAATACTTGATCGTTCTGTGCCATGACAGTGAGACATACTTTCAATTAACAAAATCTACAGCAAAGTTACTGTAAGAATGGTTTGCTCTTTACAGTAATTGTCTCAGCCACTCTCTCTCTCTCTCTCCTTCTCCGTTTCTCAAACTCTCTCTCTCTCTAAACCACATTTCTTCGTTTTGCTATCTTTTTTTTGCACAATGACTCCTCTTTCTGTAGTATTTCCTCTTGTGAACTGTGGGGGGAGAACCTCACAGTGTCACATCACATCATTTTTTCACTTTCATCCTGTCATTTCCTGTTTTATTTTGACACTTCCGGTTTGTATTGCTAACCTCTCCTCTCGTTTGAAGTCACTCCTGGTCGTCTTTCCTGTTCTTGGATTCCTGGATACTTCTGCCTCACCTTTCTTTTTGTAACCGTCCCTGAGTTCCTTATCTTCCAGCCACTTTTGTGATACACAGCAAAAAACGTGCACACCACTGACCACAATAAAAACACCTCAGAGCTTTTCAAATGTGCAGGCGAGCTGCAGAGGTGACAGGAAATCCTCTTGCTCAGAGGCTGACAGTCATTCACATGTTGATCCTATTGTGTCATTTAGTAAAAGAGACGCACAAGCCACAAAAAAGGGGGGTCTGGTCTGAGAGAGGCCAACGTTGAGAGTGGCAGGTCATTTATTTATCATTTGTCTCACACATACAGGAGTTCACATGACGCATATGATGAAGCTAAAGTACCTTCTTAAATCCTAGTTAGTGTTTTCAGTTAATGCTGCACTAATTAAAAAACTTTAAAGCAATGTGGTATTTAATATGATTGGTTTGAGCATGTTGTGGGCATCGCACATTATTTATTTCTCCTCAGTGCGGAAAGTAGGTATTAGCTGTACGAAAAGGTGCTAGAAGTCACTAAATGACGTCATCACCTAATCTGCATTACTGACCATGTGTATGTAATTGTAACCCAGGTTAGAGTTACTCAGGTTTTTGTGTTTTTAGTTTAGTTTGGTCTGGTTTGGTTTTAAAACGTATGGTCCACAGTAAAGTCACAGTAAACAAGGAACATTTCCTAAAAGTAAAAAGTTGATAGATTTGTCACTAGAAGGGTCTGAATACTCGGGTGGGCCTATTTTGTTTTTGTTTTTTTACCAGAGTGAGAGCGGCAGACAGGATTCCCTTAGTTTTGTGTTTGTTTGCTTGCTTTTGGACAATAAAACCTCACAATTACCTGAACTAGACACTATGTTTCTTTCGATTCGTCTTTGGATTAAGTTAAGTTTGGATTCAATATTTGACAAATACAGCAGTGATTCGAGTTCAGACACACAGGATGGGATTTGATTTATGCAGATTTGATTAACTGCAGAATGATTGTTTTCACCATTATGACCAACATTAAAATACAGTGGTGTAAATACATCACGCAAAGTCAGCTACAGACTTTTGACATGAGGCAGATTTATTCCGAATAAGATAATTTACTCTCTCATCCTCCTCTTCCTCACATATACTTCACACACTGATATAGTGAAATTAGATTAAGATGGAGCGAGAGATAAGGTGACTCTAATTATTATGATTTCATATATTTGTTCCATTTTCTTTGCGCTCCACTCCGATCACATACCCTGGTACAGTGGTTCCCAACCTTTTTTCCTTGAAGCCCCTCCCTTGCTTGTGTCCAGGACAAACCCACCCCGGCCCAAACCCCTGTCCAGGACACACGGAGGGCTACGTAGTTGACATCACTCCCAGTTTCAACTTCTGATGGAAATGGAACACAGTGTGCACTTGACATTTTCGAATGAAGTATGACACAGCACATGAATAATGTCTCATAATAAAGTTACACACTGGAGCTTTAAGCTGCACCCAGCAGTCTTTTTTCTCCGTTGTGCATCATGATGGCAATGCAGGAAATTTGAGGTAAGACGTTGTCTGTACAGACTACATCTGCTTTCACATATAACACACACCACATATGATGACAGCTAAGAAAAACAATGTTGTTATTTGTCTGGCTTTGGCTCATCGACTGAAAGGACAGCGCTCACGTGCAGCTGAACATCCTGTTTGATGCTTCGAGAGCCGTGGCCAAGAGAACACATTGCACTTTCTTTAAACCCCTTCAACCACCACCACCACACACACACACACACACACACACACACACACACACCAGCATATACAGCTCAAGCAGTAAGGCCAGAATAGATCACACACAAAAAAGGAGCTGAAAAAATCTCACCAGTTTACGAAAGAGGAAAAGACAAAGGCGTTCAGATGAATAAACAAAAGAATTTAGAAGAAACTATACTAAACAAACTAACTAACTAAAACATTACAAACAAAAAAGAAAAGGAACACAGAGGTGAATAATAATTGTATCATAAGACATTCATTAACAAAACACAAATACAATATAGTATAAGGCTGACACAGCTTCTCAAAAAGATATTTACTGAAATGTTTTTTATTTAAAAAGCCAGATTAAAAATGGGAAAAGAGGCAAAATAATAAATAAGTAAAAAGAAAAAAAAACAAAACAAAGTAAAGATTAAAGAAATAAAAGTAGGCCTATGTAAAATGTGTAAGGCTACAATAAATAGAAAGCCAGAGGCTACTTTTCAATACTAAAATTATACACAGTTTCCACTTCTAAAAGACCAATTTTTGTCACAAAATAATAATAATCAAAGATTTTGCCCATTCACGTGTGTGTGTTTTTATCCATTCACGTGCACCTGTGTGTGTGTGTGTGTGTGTTTTCTTTGACTTGCACTAAAGCTGCTGAGCTCTCTTTGCCATGCACTGTATTTGACATTTGACAATGTTTTTTTTCTTCAAAAAGCAGCCACCCTGCACACACAGGTAGTTCCCCTCTGCCACTGCCGTAAAAACATTCAACAGGAAGTCCTTGAACTTGCCAGGCAAGCATCGTGTTAGTGAACATGAAGTCACAGGATATAAAAGAAAAAGGGGACGTGAACATTTTCATGCTCCGTGTCACATTCCTGCTCATCTAGTCAACACTTTACCAGGAAGTTTCCTTTGGTACAAATTACAAGATGCCAATGGCATTTTCTAGGGAAGTCTTAATCTGGTTTTTGATTACATCATTTAAAAAAAAAAAAAAATGTAATTACTGTAAAAATGATTCTGATTATATTATTAGATGAGCTAACTACTACACCAACCACCTTAACATTCATTCATTTGATCAATATTCTTTACTATATATTTAAAAAAAAAACAAAAAACAATAATGATAATAATAATATGACTTCCACGTGTAATGCAGAACAGACCCGCAACATTAAACCTTTAAATGTAAACAAATGTTACATTCAAACTATAAAATGAAGCTACTGCTAAACACTGCTAATGCTCCTTCACTGTGAAAAAGGCTAAACTATAAAGAAAGGCGTATATTACAGACCTCTACAGGAATCCCTTCTTTCTTTCCTTTTGCTTTAATATACATTAATTTAGTCAGTATTCTTTGCTTTATCTTCAAATTAATCATTTTCCATTAAACAGACACCGACTGCAGAATTGCTCTCTTCAGATTCATATTTTTGTAACCAAAGGGTTTTTTTTTGCTTTACTTCTGAAAGTAAGAATATAAAAGTAGGTCAGTTGCAAATCACCGATGATGACATTAAACGTGACGTTTAAAGGAAATTTACCAACACTTTACTGGAGCTTTTCGAGTGAGAAATAAACCGTGATTCAGTGTGTGCGAGCGAGAGGCAGGAAGTGGAGGAGAGACAAAAGAAAAGGGCAACACCCCTCCACTCAACTCTGCTGGGAAAAACACCGACGTTCCTGTGTTTCATGGCTGAGAGGACCCAGAGAGAGCTGGACGGAGCGTCGTCATGGCACTTGCATAGCAGCCGTGCTATGACGACCCCGCCCACGTTGAAGAGGTACTGTGAATTATGGGTAAACGCTGTGCCTGATACCCAAACCTGCGTTCCATTTACATCCGATGTCGTAAGTGGGAGTGACGTCACCAGAAATCAGAAATGTAAACGTATTTTGGGCTAGCCGTTGTTAGCCATTGGTAGCAATACCAATTGATAGCAATGCTAGTAGTGGTACAAATGGCACCATTAGCACTGTATTAGCGGACAGCAGCCATGTATGGTTTTTAAAAATGGTGGGCTTGATTCTTGTGTTGGATGTCTCGTCCAGTGATGATACTCTCTGACTCTGAATCAGTGGCCGGCAGTTTGTTGACATCACATTTTAGCATCGGCTCAGGTCGCTTGGAACCTCGCCAGAGCAGCTACTAAAAAAAGCACTCGGGACTTTCCCTAATGGGAATGCAAAGAAACCCGAGCCGAGTAATGCTAGAACTGTTTCATGGAAAAGACACATAAGAGAATCCCCTATCACTCTTTTCCTTGTGCGCATTCACTTCATTCATTCACTCATTCACTCACAACCTGGGTGTTACACTGTGAGCACACAGTTGAACATGGTGTCCAAAGCTCGCCTGTTTGCGTCACACCATACATTTTAGGAGGTGAATCAGAGCCGTACATTGTAAAACTGTGTGCGCACAATGTTGAAATCAGTTGGTGTCATCGCTTGCATACATTTTGGAAGATTTTGTACAGTGTACAGGGAGCATGCAGTACTACATGTGTCATCATGTTCCACATACTTTTGCTAACTTAGCTCCAACTCTTATCTCTAAGAATAGAGATTTAAATAACTGTTCATTTCCTTTTTTATTTTTTAATTGCATTGATTTTGTCATGCAAAAGTACTACAATTTATATTTGTATGAAAAGTGCCATATTAAGTATGAAAAGTGCCATTGATTCATTGATTGATTTTGAAATGCTATTGTGCTGCACATCACAAAAGTAGCATTTAGCCAATGCTGGTTTATTTGATAAATATTTAAAAAGACAGGGTGGCTAAAAAAAAAATGTAAAACATAAACGGCCAACTTCCTAAACAAGAGGACATAATAGGACATAATAGTGCCCAAATTATGTCATAATAGGACATAATTTGCCATATTTATGTGTATTATTGTATAGCCCGTCATACCCTAAATATAAATCAAATATAAAAAAACGATAGACACAGTGCATTTTCTCTAGTCTATAACCACCTTTCTCCTTTTGTTTGTAAATTAGAAGAGATGTGTCTTAACCATGTTTCATTTCATGATGAACCCTGAACATCCCATGACTTTTAGTTTGAATACAACACAGACAACAGGGTCGGACTTTGAGCCGATGCTGTGACTCACTTTCAGTCTTAAACTACAGCTATCGGTCCAATGACTAAATGTCAAGAAGGCATTAAAAGATTCAACTTTCTTTTTCAAAAACAGACGGCAGTTGTTTCTTCCATAGGTGCATGATTCTGATTCTTCTGATTCTGATGTCTTTAACTTACATGATGGCATTCAAGGCATTTTGATTGATAAAATGACATAAATAAGTATCACCTGGCTTCAAATCCTTAGTCCCTGTGTGTTTGACTTCCACTTTTCAGCTGCAAATGCCATTTACTGTAAATGGGAGTGGGTTAGTGAATAATAACACAGGGTTATGATTCTGCAGCAATCAGCAAAATAGGTCTAAAGGTTCATGGTATAAAAGGTTAAATGTAAGTAATCATTTATATTCAGCAAGTTCACATTAGTAAAGAGATAAAAAATAATTATATGTCTTTACTGCAAAGGTACAGAAATGATTTAGGCCAGTAGTAACTTTGTTGATTCAGTTCACGTGCATTTCATTATCAAGCCAGAAACACACGCTGTGATTGACTTTGAATGAGCTGGTAGCGCCATCGTGAGGTAGAAACAGCCACGTGCATGTCACACTTCAGGTCTGCTGAGGTTCTTACACAACATAGGCTTACTATGCTTTCAAATGTGTCCTGTCACTCATTTAAAAATAAATAAATAAGACCTTTAATCTCTTTTAACTGTATAGTGACCACTGGTCCTCTTGGATTTCAGTATTGCCATGAGCAGATGATAACTGAGTGGAAATTGAATATTAAACAACTATTTGATTAATTTGAAGTATTTATACATAATTATATGTTTAATTCAGAATTAATATGACGGGAGTTTGCCTGTCAGATTGGATCATATTTTGAAAAAAGATTGGTTAAAAGAGAAAAACATGTCCCTGAGTCTAAGTTTGAGCAGGATCTGGCTTTGTAAGGATGGGTGTTAGCCGTATTTGGTGCATTCACTGCACGAAAAGTTACAGAAAAGTGGAATTGAAGAGACAAACGTGCAGGAGTGAATGTATGCACATGACATGGGCGCAGAATGGGCTCTTGCAAACATATCCATCCATCCATCCATCTTTCTATCTATGTTATGGCTAAATTTTAGTTTTCTAATGTTGGCAAAAAGTTATTATTCCAAAGTGTTTCAGTCACAGCAGCAAGGTTGGCAGCCTTGTGGAGAAGAAAAAGGGAAAAGTTTTAATCTTTAACCCCCATAGATTCCAGTTTAAGGGTCAAATCACACCAGAGTGACTGATTTGCACTGCAATTGCCTGGATTTCAAAGCCTTTACTGCTTTACTGCTGTTGCTGCTGCATGATAACAACTGGGGTCAGGCTGTAGCTGCGAGGAGAGGCTTGTTTGTCTGACTCTTGAACTCAGCAAAGGACCGACTTATTATTGTAGAATTTCTTTATTTTTGTAGTTAGTTAGTTCAAATTAAAAAAAACAAAATCCCTGAAGGTTCACATGTCATTTAATGGGGCCCCTTTATGAGTAATGTCGTGCAGCGGCAACAAGGGGGCCCAAGAGAGCCAGTCTTTATATTTTGCAATGACATCCATGAAGCCCCTAAAAACTCAGCTCACCACTGCTGCACCAAAAGCCTTCTGACTGGTGGAAGGATCAGTGAGAAAAGGTCTCACAATTTATTTATTTACACAATTTATTAACAATGACTGATAGTTGTGATCCTTTGCATTGATTGTCAAAAAAACAGATGTGCGACTAATTGCTGAGACGGAGGAATTCCTCCACATCGTGGAAAGTAAGTGGCAAACAAACCACTCTAGGCACCGATAGTGCTCATAATATGCTGGCAGCTGCCCTGGGACTTCTATTTGGACACCTCCCCTGTGGTTGACTGTGTTTTTGTTTTTGTTGTGATGTTAACAGGATCTATGTTAAGCCTTTATTATAAGATAACCTGGTTGGCACTTGAAAGGCCTGAGTCTCTTTGAAATCATGTCGTTCTATAGTGATGTTTAAAAAGAAAGATACAATAAAACAATGGTGTCTGAAATGCACACTGTCTGATTACTCATTCATTTAGTCATTAGAAGAAAAGCAAACAAACAAACAGGTGTTCGGATCATAATCCTGAGTCATTTTTTTGTTCTGTTCAAACAGCAGGGAGTGATCATCAGACAGGTTTGTGTGTGTGTTGTTTGTGAGGTCCAAAAAACCTTTGTGAGGACATTTGACTTTGTGGGGACATTTTGTCTGGGACCCACAAGTTTGAAGGGCTTTTTCAGGGTTGACCAGATTTTTTTTTTTAAATAAAACTCCATGAATTAAAAATAGAATATAAAAAGCCTAGGTCCATGTCTCCAGGTGTATTTTTTGTTGCAGTACCACAAGTGACCACTGGAAAAACTGTCTTCAATGCAGAGGGGGCGGTGCTCTATCCATTCCTATGTTACATCCATGGGCAAAGCGCATGAAAACCTTTTTTCGACAACAACAGCCACTAGGAGGCAGCAAAGCTTCAAGTCTGTTTTCTGTCAGTTTGCTCAGTTCATAATAATAAAACAGCTGGATTTACATGCTTTTCACTGCTGAATGCATGCATTTATGTCACATTCTTTCATTCCTGCTAGTATTCATTTGCACTATCATATTCAAAGTGAAGCACTAAGTGAGGTGATAATGTACTTGAATTAAACAATGTTAAGAGAAAATGTTGCCAATGATCAGGAGACGGAATCTCAAGTTTAACAAAGTTTTAATCTTGTGAGATGGAGAACACTGTGAGAAGTGCTCAGAATATTACAGTCTGGTCTCCTTTTAGCCTCCTTGCCAACACTCAGCAGACACTCTTGTGTAATTTGTTCCAATTGTACCAGCAATAATAAATCCTGAGAATTTCCCCAAAGTTGATCCTCACTTTTGACTTTGGTTTTTAAAACAGATGTGCAAATGTGCACTAAATGAGCAAAATAAAAGCAAATAACTTAAACTAAACCCTATTTTGATGTCTACATATATCGAAAGATATCTAGATTTCTTTAATTATTTTATTATTATTATTATTATTATTGTTATTATTATAATAATATTTTTTATTCATTTACTTTGCCACACTCAATCTTTTGACTCCAGTGTGAGGACAGGTGAATGACGAGGACATGTGAATGATGATGACAGGTGAATGACGAGGACAAGTGAATGATGATGACAGGTGAATGATTATGACAGGTGAATTGGCGTCAATTAAGGTCCCTGAGTGAGTGAGAAAGTTAAAGCATTTGTGACCTTTGACCCATTTTCATTGATACATTATGTGTTTTCATATTTTATTTTGTCAGCACAAGGTCTGACGTTAATTAAAAAATGTGCGATTTGTGTCGTTTTTGTAGTTCTTAAATCGAAAATTAAAAAAACTTAATTATTTTATCTTTATCATAGGTTTTACGGCTCCAGATAAAAAGTATTTGGGTGGAGAGAGATCAAAATTGACTCTTTTCATTCTAAAGGTTGCAGACCCCTGGGCTAGGTAATGCATTAGGTGTCCTCACTAAGACATAAAGACGCGTTTGTGTGTGTGTGTCGTGGGCGTGGGCGTGTGTGTGTGTGTGTCGTGGGTGTGACGCTGCTGCTGCTGCTGCTGCTACACCTGACCTGTGCTGCTGCAGCTGTCTGTCACCCGTCAGCAGCCGTGCAGCTCCTCACCTCTCCTTCCACGCTGCGACCGCTTTCGTCGGCTTTTAATGACACGAGCGTCCGCGGGGAAGTGAGTGGGAGCCTCTGCCGTCAGTGTCGCGTCATCGCTCAGACTCAGGAGAGATGGCGAAGAAGACTTCATCCAGAAAGACTCTGAAAAGTTTGTTCTCCCGCAGCGAGGCCAACCTGGACGCGTCGCCGGTGAAGGATGTGACCAAAGCCGAGAGAGAGAAGAAGAAATTCAAGTTGTTTAAGTTTAAGACGAAGTCGAAGAACGAAAGCCTGGAGGCGCTGGGGTGAGTTCTTCTCTGTACATGAAACATAAAGAGCTGCAGGGAGACTTTGTATATCAGATGCTCCATAACCAGAGACACTTTTCATTTCAAGGTGTGGTTTAGTTGCACATCATTGTCATTGTTTCATAATAAACCCCATGATGTTGATATTGTCTAATACGTTTGTGGACCTAAGAACCTGTATTTCAGTTCAGGCTTCAGAATAATGACTGACTGTAATGAGTTCTGGTCCTTGATGGCCACAAATGAAAGGTTTGAAAGAAATTTAAAACCCATCTTTACAGGTAAAATACATAACATTTACATTTTAAAGATAATAATACTGTAAAAAGACAAATCTTATTTAACATTTTTCAAAATAAAAGTTTGGCTGTGTTTCACTAGCTGTGAAGGTACCCGACTGAAATGTTTGGTCTGAGTTTGCAGTGCTTAGGTTTCACCATATCACACTTTATAACTGACACAAGATATTTAGACGTCCAACTCGTGACATTTTCAGTTTCTGAGGCTGTTTCTCGGGGGGCGGGTTCAGAAAAATGTTCATGGGGCACAGAACAAGATAAATGTGGCACACTGACATATCAAAATGTGCTGTGTGTGTCCAATGGGAATTGTTAACCAAATACTGCTTCATCGCAAAAAACACCCAACCCAAAGCATTTGAATCTTCCTCACTGATCAAATATATCAAGAATACCTGAAGCATTAAGGCTACAGTATTTCCTCAGTCATTGAAGTAACAACAAAACATAGAGTCCATGGGGGAAAATGTTGTTATATTGCACTATTTCTTGAAATCATCTTCCCGGCCTGATACTGATTCTGGCAGGGCAGTTTTGGCCCAGGGTTAGCATTAGAATTAAATTAGCACAACAAACATGACACGCAATGTTTTACCTAAGATGACAAGACTAGCATTTGATTATTAGGTCTTCAATATTGTGTCTACATATAAAAAGTGAATAAGAATAATTCCTGGAAATGGACCTTTTTTTTAAAGAATTTAAACAAGTTATCTGATTTTCCAGTGTCTTAAATGTGAATTATTTCTGGTTTCTTTGCTCTATATAATAATTAAATCATTAAAACTGATTCATTTTGGTTCATGGACAAAATGCTCCTATTTAGTTCCTTTTTTGACTTAATTCACTTTCTAATATACAAAGGGTGATTTCTTGTATCTCCAACAAAATATTGTGCCTTTTTGAGTGTGTACTTTGTAGATATTCAGCTCAATCAGCCCGGTCAGCATCACTTGACTGAAGGACAGTATAGTGTTGAAAGTGGGACTGCGAAATCCATGAAATCCACTCCATTCCTTTCAGTCATTGCACAATTGTGCAAAAGATCCAGAACTCTGGTGAACTTTCTCACTTGTTTCACCATTTAGTTCTTTCATGAGCTGGAAAACTATAGTCAAAGACGTGACAATTGGAATTTCATCATTTATCAATCAAATAACAACAATTAACCCCAAATCTTTTGGGAAACACAGTTTCTTGATAGTTATTTGTATGAAAAGGATACACTTTTTCATGTTCTTTCATTTTAGTAGCTTGTCTTAGTAAATAAAATATGTCTTTTTTGTTTTAGTAGTGTAACTGAGAGGTTACTGTGCAGCTAAAAACAAAAGAGTGTGAACCAGCCGATTATTTTCTTCATAGCAACAGTCTAACATAGCACCACTTCCTTTCAATCTGACTTTCAAAATAAGAGCCACTAATTTAACAAAGCCTTTCTGCAAAAACACTTGGTAATAATAATAGCTTACAGTTGTTATTCTTATCAAATAATATACACCTTTTAATGTTAATTTTTGTTTGAATAGTCATTCCAAAACTGTTATAATACATAAGCTGTAACAGGAAGTAGCAAAACAAGAGTCTCTCACTCCTGATTGGATGGAAGTGGTTTAGACACCATCAGATATTTTTTACGTGACCACAGTGGCACGCTGGGAGTGCTTTTGCTGAGGTGAAAGCAAAAGGTTAATTCTTTCATCTGCAGCAGTTTGTTTTGTTTGCTATTAGATTAAACAGCAATGGTGAATAGTAAGAACAGTGATAGGAACCAATCCGAAGGCGAATGCTGTGACGGCATCATCTCAGTTTCTGCCTGTCAAAAAACAAAGTACTATAAGAAGGACTTAAAGTAAACCAGGATCAGTGTCTCTGAATTACTGTCAGTACATCTGTGATTAGCCAGTATTGACATATACCATAAATAACAAAGCAAATATCAAATACTGATTGCTGCTAAAACAAATGCTTCTATCAGTTGACTGACATGATGAAGCTGATATACACACCTCATCTATCTTTTGCTTCCAAAACTTTGACCGGGGATACATTTGCTACAACATTGATCTGGAACCATCAATAGTACAATATAGTGTTAAAGGAATAGTTTAGCCAAGTGTAGCTATATGAGATATTATCAACAATTCCTTTGCCAAGTGTAGCAACACAAAAAAGCAGATTATTGCCACTTAACAAAAGGCACACTTAGTATAATATACAGCTGCTAAAGTCTTAAGAATCTTAAGAATATGTCTGATGCTCTACCTCATGGTCAGGCAGCCTTTTCCAGCTGAGAACAGATGTCTGTAAACTTCTAACTCTCCCGCACCAAAGTCCATGGAGAAAATCAATGATTTTAACGTCATCATCATGATTTTAGCCTCATTTGGTAATTTTGCGTCCCTTTTTAAGTGAATCTGAACAAATGTCAAACACTGAAGTCACAAAATAAACCATTAGATGTACTGATGGATGAACTATTCTCGTCTGCTGTGATGTATAATCGCCTGTTTTCTCTATGGACTTTGGTGCAGGTTGAGGATGCTTCATTATCTACAGTTTCCTGCTGGAAAATGCTGTCTAATGGCATAGAAAAGTGGTGAACATACAGTATTTGGATATCAGGGAATGAAGAAGACGTGTAGTTTTAGATAATGTGCAAATATCTCCTGCAACCACACTTCAAATAACCTGAACTATCTCTTTAACGTGTAATCTAGGCTAAAAACAGGATTGGGTTAATTGTATGTGTAACAGAGATAATTTCATAATAAAACATATTACGGTTTAAGTAGTTATTAAAATAACAATGTTATATGTTTATTATTATTAAACACCGTGTCTGTCTGGTGTGTTTACACAGGAACAACACAGGGTGCTCTGCTGAGGCGTCACATCGCTTATAAGCAAAGTGTTGTGTGTATATACAAAGGCGAGGTGGTGGAGAAGCCACGAGTCCTAATGCCGGGACTGTGTCATCATGTTGTTGATGTGGTTCTGTGTGTGTGTGTGTGTGTGACAGCCTGTGTTTGCACAGACACCAGAAAATAAATGATGCGCTGATACTGTGAGAGGTGCCTCTGCAGATGAAAGCACAGTGGGTAAAGTAACTTCAAGTTTTAAAGGTGCAGTGTCGAAAATTTAGCAACATTTATGGATGACGTTGCTTGTTGCGGCTAGACGTGGGCAAGATATATCGTGTAAGATAACATCGTGATTGTTCTTTTAAAGATATGCAAATTAACGAGTATCTAAATGACTTCAGTGTCACATCGTGTGGTTATGCTAATAGGGAGAAATCATGGAGACACCAGCCCCCAAAAGTCTTTGAACTTTAAGGGTTGTTTTCTGAAAGTGTGTCCATAGATATAAACTGTAAGCAACACTTAATGACTTAAACAACTCAAACCAAGTTTTTAAAGCATATTGACTAATTATTGTTACCGTCAATGTCCCAGAAAATATCGAGATATTATATATTATGTTTTTTTGCCAGTATTACCAAACCCTAGTTGCAACTGAATGTCCCTCACCTCACTCTTCCCTTTCAAGTGTGTTGTTGAACCTACTGGTGCAGTGCCCCGAGCGAAATCTGTTTTTGTGAGTGTGTTCAGTAATTGTGCTCATTGTTACTATTACACAGCAAAAGTTCAGTAGAGGTGCGAAAGCCAATGTGTGCTTCTTTAACGATATATTTAACTTATCTCTTTTGCATTACTTATCCAAACAACGTCAAACTTGGCACTGCACTTACTCGTGCAAATCATTCGGACCATCGGTTCGAGAGATATGCGAATAACACACACACAGACAAACAGACATTCCTGGAATTTATAGATAGACGTAGCCTTCAGTTAAACTCAAAAGATGTTCAGTTTGTCCATCGTGGGCTACTGTAAAAACATGGTGGTCTGACCCTAATTGTAAAAGTCTTATTGTGGTGTATTTAAAAAAACAAACAACAACAATTCATACTGTACACTTAAATTAAAATTAAGTTTAATTATTTCCACTTAAATGTTACACACTGAACCTTTAAAAGTGGATAAATAACAGTAGGTAATTATTAATGTGGCCTCATATCCACTTATACTGTAGCTGAGTACAATTACTTCCTATGAGATTTAATAAGTCACAGGCTATGGTATTAGTGTTTCTGTTAAAAACATTGAATGCATTTTGATTGACATTGAAGATTTCAGACTCAGGCTGAATCTGTTTGTTCTGTAAATTAAGGATTTAATTTGAATCCATGTCCAGGAGTTTTATCGGGCCAAGATTGAAGGATATCAGTGTGTTGGAAATAAATCTCACAGAGTATTTTGGTTTCACACAGTTCGAGGTGATGTCAAAGTCATATTAAACTCATTTCTTTTTTTAATTAAAAGTTATCTCTACTGTGTGAAATTACAGAACAGAGTATATTTTTCCATCAAGTCAAACACACCCAGAGTTTTAGTAGCTGATATATGTGTTGTCAGGCTCTGTGGCTTAGTTAAAGTACTTGGAGAAACCTGCAACACCACATACCTTTTGCTTTTGAAGCTGCTAATCAATCTCACAAATACCCACATGCCCCATGATTGTGCCTGGGGTTACAGGTTGGTAACATCTTAGTCACAATTATAGATGCCTCCTCTCAGCTGTGTTTAAATAGCTGACATTACTCAGACACATAGAACATTAGATGAGTCACCAGAGTGTGGAACCTGTTACATTGAAGTTAGTCAACTCAAGACTGTGGTTATATAAACTGAGCCACGGAGCTTTTCTAAGTAGAGATACTCTTCACAGATGATCTTATGATGTAGCTCACATTAGATGACGTTGAGAACTAAGCATCTGGGGGCCCCAATAGTGTGTGGAATAAAAAAAAGAAACATTTTAACCTATTAATTAAATCTAGATCTCTTTAGATATATGTAAATATCTAAATAGTCTGAAGCTGTTTGCTTTTACTTTGTTGTTGAAGATTGTTCCCTTAGAGCACATATGTTCTAAATTTTAAAAACCAAAGTCATTAAACTGGTTTATTTGTTTAATTTATGTTCATTATCACCATACTTAGTGCTTTACTTTAAACATTAATATTAATATAAAATATGAAATATTCATATTAATATTAAATGTTAAATATTAAGGCCATTTTGTGACTTTGTGATTTTACTGACCACCATCGTAAAACACAAAACAAACAAATGTTACTATAAATAATGCAATAATTTATCAATAACAGTCAAGCACAGTCTACTCACAGTGGTGGTGGTAGGGGGGGGACCTAAAATTAAATTCTGCTTGGGGCCTCATGAAGACCACGGCCTTGTTAAAGGGTTACTAAACCCCCTCCTCTGAGGTTAAATCAGCCCAATGCCTGATTTTGAAAAATGCCAAGAAGGTGGGCCGAGAAAGAAAGAAGATGAAAGCGACAGTTCTGGCTTTTAGAAAAGAGAGTGATGACAATAACTGATGCTGGGCCAGAGAGGCAGTAGATACGCACATTTTTTCCCTTATGGTTAAAATTCTATTTTATGTTGCAGCAGCGTGAGATTCACTCAGCCCCTAACGACTGACTTCTCGCTCGTCTTCTCGCTCGACTTCTCTCATTCATGCCAAACACAGAAAAAGACGCACAGACACTGAAAAAGTGTTCAACATCAAACACATTTTGGGCAAATCAATCAATGTTACACGTTCTGTGGATTTGGATTAGGGTTCCAACGATTATTCGATTACTAAATTAATCGTTGACTATTTTGATAATGGATTAATCAGTTTGAGTGTTTTTTTCTTCAGATTTTTCAGCCTCTTGCATGTAAATTTTGACTGGTTTCTTGGCTCCATTTAACAAAGAAATCATTCAAACTGAATAATTTTGCTTTGTGGACAAAATAAGAACATCATCATTTCGATCATATGTTGCAGCCCTAATTTGGACATTCGCAACTATTTTAGTTGTAGGTAACTTAGTTGCAGTTACCTGCGACTAAGCACCTGTTGGTCAATACCAGCTGTCCCACTAGAGTTCATATGTGCCTACCATTATCATATGTTTTCCTCAAAATGGGAACAAAATGTATCAAATTGATCTTGTGCTCTATTGAAGAAAACCAAAAGTTCATCAGAGAAATGTTTACTGACGTAGTAAATCGAGACAGAATAATGGGTCATTTTGCGACCAGTGCAGTCGCCCCCTGCTGGCTACTCGGCCAATTCCCCAGTGTCAGCTGAGATTGGACAGATGGCTCATTTAACAGTGCAGATATCCTCATATCGTGGTATGTTGCTTTGTTCACTGTTATCTGGCCATTGTTGACACAAGTGTTCAGATAGCAGCAGTCAGACACGTAGTAGCTTTGTCAGTAAAATCCATGTTCTTGCTACATGTTGTAAAAATTGCTGATATTGTGGTCAAATTCATATCTATTCAGTCTATTCTTGTGACTCGAACAGGGATATTGATGACCAAAAGCATACCACAGCCGGGAGAAATGTTGAGTTGACCAAAAATGATCAGTCAAACAAAAGCTATTGATTATCCCTTGTTTAACTTCTCTCTCAGTGAATGGTATTTAGTTATTTATTGGTGTAATATTGGCATCAAAGAGTTGTGGAGTAACTTGTGAGAGAAATATAAGATTTCACTTTCACTGGAGAGATGTAAAGGTCAGACGTCTAAGGTCATTTTAATTAGACGTACAAAGCTAAAAGAGAGGCAGCAAAATACAAATGTGGGGCTGCTGTGCCCCCTTATAACCCCCCCTCTGGTTACGGCTGTGTTCTCAAAGTCCACATTTAATCTGTTTAATCCTTTAAATGGACAGGTAACTTGATAAGTGTGTCAACGGAGGAGCAACAGAGATACATATTGTTTTGTGGGCCAAACACTGTTGCATTTCGGGCCGGATGTGGTCCACGGGCCTTGAGTTTGACACAAGTGAAATAAACATCCATATAACATAATGTCTGTGACATAACTTTTCACAAACTTCAGTATAAGCTAATGTATGTTGTTATGCAAACATGGTGAGGAACACTAACTTCTGGAGGCAGACACTGTTTTAAAACATTTGCATGCACAATGTAGGTTTAGCTTTATCACGCGTTTGTCGATACAATGCAAATGTCTTGACCTCAGTCAAGGCCGACTCGCTTTAGTTTAGCACCTAGTCGCGTTCATTTTCAGTTTTCATTAGCAGTTTGCCACAAAAAGCCTTTGTTGGAATGGTGACATTCCAACAAAGGCTTTGTGTTTTTTATCTATGCGTTTCAGGCGTGTCATGATTCACACGGTAAAATGCTTGGAATGTTTCCGTTTGTATCGTCTGCCTCTCATGTATGAAACAAAAGAGACGTCTCTGGACACATTTTCTATCAAACACAAACAAATGTGAGCACTGTATTTTTCAAAATATTAACAGTTTCATGGTATTCAACATTTTTCTTTCATGCATGAGCATGAGTGAGTTTTCTGCTAAGGTGGTGAAGTATCAACTACAACTTTAGCCCGACAGCATTTGCAGTAAATTGTTGTTAAGGTCCAAATCTGACTTTTTAAATTGAACACAACAGACAAGGCTGTTTTTTTTTCTTGGTAGAAATTCGTACTGTTTCAGTTTCGGAACCTTTGAGGTCTAACATCTTGACATCTTAGCGCTTAGGTAGGGTGAGCATTCCCATAGCACTAAAAAGATAGACACATTCCATGATAATGATGGTACGATGATACAGTGATTAACACATACTCTATTCATTGCAAGACTACTTCATTTATGATATATCATGATATACATGGCCTTTCTGCATAGAGTTTGCATGTTCTCCCTGTGTGTGCGTGGGTTTTCTTCGGGTTCTCCGGCTTCCTCCCACAATCCAAAAAAAACATGCATGATTTGGGGATTAGGTAAATTGGACACTAAATTGATCGCAGGTGTGAGACTGAGTGTGGATGTTGTCTGTCTCTATATGTGTCCCTGTGATGGACTGGCAAACTGTCCAGGGTGTGACCCCGCCTATCGCAACCCTCCTGTGGAGGATAAAGCAGTAGAAGATAGATGGATGATGTATGCCATCAAATGTCAGAAATCGTTAAAAAATGACATTATAGAATAGGTGCGTCAGTTGTTTTTATGTTGATAAACCCCTTAAAAAAACCTTTAAAAATGTCCTCATGAGGTTAAAGTCCTAAACAAAATGGGTTTGAATTTGTCTGCACAGCCAATGAAAGACATGCAGCTATTGTTCTTAGGACACCACAATGACTTCCATTCATCTGGACAGCCTTAACAAAGCGCTATCCTTAACCTTAACCTTAACCAGTTAAGTGCTTACATCAACAACACAGCGACAAATAGTGTAAAACCCACAGAAGTCGTCCTGTTGCTGTTTAAGCCGTGCCCTTTTGACCATTCAGAATTAAAAGATGTTTTACAGGTCAGCATTTCTAGCTTTTTAGCTGCAGCCGTGAGCACCACCTTTTCCGTGCGTAGCCAACTCAAAAATAGCCTTTTTTACGTTTTTTAACCAATGATATATCAGACATATTTGATCGACACCACTTTTAGCTGCCAATTATTTGTATAGACCATAAATCTTTGGGCATTGGGAGTTACGCTGCTGGATGCTGCACAGGGTATTTAAAATTCAATTCAATTAAATTTTAATTGTATAGCACCAAATCACAACATATGTATTGTAAAGGAAACAATATTATGGAGCGCAGAGAAACACTAGGCATCAGTGAAAAAAACCTTCCCTTTAACATAAGAAGAAATCTCTGACTCAAAGATGTGCAGCATCTGCCTCGACAGGTTGGGGTGAAAGGAAAAATGGGGGACAGAGGAGAGGAAGTGGACTGTCTTACTTAACTGTGGACGTATGTGGATGGTGCAGCAGTGAAAAGGATACCAGTTTCCAGTCTGATGCGGCCAGCACTAGCTTAGAGGATTTAGACTTCAGTGCTTTTTGTGTGTGTTTGTTCGCAGGATAATGCAATGTAAATAAAACACCTTCTTAAATGTCTCAATAAATAATGGCAGATAGAATATTCATATCTATCAACTAATACTATTTAATGTGAATATAAAGAGAGAGCGCCCTCTACTTTTTGCCGTTATAAAAAGGGACATAATATGCACTTGAGGTCCATATGTTATGCAGACGTGCATGTTTGGTCTCAGAGTCACACTGGGCTTGGAATTGTTGCGTTGTTACTCATGTTTGCTTGTCATTTAGCTTCCTGTTTCACCCAGGTGTGCAAAGGTGGAGTGCCTGTGTGCATAAAGACACCTTTTGTCTCGTGTGTTTGATGCGATGTCAGCACATGACTATTGAGACCCTGCTGAGCTGCACACTGACGCCAACATCACGGGACACGGAAAGTCAATTGTGGTGAAGCTGACACCAAAAAGGCTTTTGTATCGCACTGTTCGCACACTATTTGATGTTTGTTTGTTTTTGTGATCACACATTTCCTCCCGATGAATAATTCAATCGTGGTTTTACACTAAAGCCAACAACCTGGATCTTTGTCTTAAGAAACACAGACTGACTCTCTGCTCAGCCGGTTCTATTCAACATTCTTCAGACAGTGATTCACTACTTTGTTGTGACAGGCAACATGTTATCCTCTTTTTTTCTTCTGTAACAATACTCAAAGGTTGGAGTTGTGGAAAAAACATGCATGTGGAAATTGCATATTGAAAATAAAATAAAAATTTAAAAAAGACAGGGAATAGTTTTCATATTAAATTGCACCAGTGATAAGATCGACCTCAGGATGAATGTGATTGAGTGACTTTGTGTGAGTCTCTGTTCTCATGAGTTAGTGAGTTAAAAAAAACAACAACATTGTTTTGTGAAAATGGCTTTTTGTGCAAAACATCAGCCCCACCCTTGACGTCTGAGCAGCCAGTGTGTTTGCAGAGGCAGCATAGAGAGATGGCCTCTCAAAAAACAAACACAAATCTAAAATATTCTGGCTCAATGAAACTAAGAAACAAATATATGTAAATATCAGACTGTCTTTCTGCAGTAAATTTACATGACTGGAGGAAGGAGGTCTGTCACGAGACTGACGTGGGGTCAGGTTGTGCTTTAGTTTTCCCAAGATGTGAAACAGAAATCATGGAAATTGTAATTTGTTACCCCCTAACACTGCTTGTGGGATATTATCTCAAGATTTGTATCCTTCAGTTTTGGTTTATTTAAGTCGATACTACTGAGTTGCTGTACTCTTAGAATTTATTTAAATACCTTCGTTATTGTCATTTTTATGTGACTAGGTGTATTACCTAGTGAATACAACACAATTAATAATAAATTATAATCAGGGTTCGTACAGCTTTTTAAGAGTAAAACTTTTCCAGCACTTAAACTCTATATATACATATATATGACAAATAATCCTCCCCGTTTATATTCATTTATGTTTTACTGTTGCTCTTTTGCAGATATGACAACCCAATTTACATAGCAGGGGAACAATCTTTTATGAATGACAAACAGGATTTACAGTAACATTAATTAAGGTCCGACTCCAGTATTAACAGAGCTGGGTTATTGTTCAAGTGTAAGGGTAGATCACGCTAAATACTAAATACTTGACACCTGTAAAGGATGTTTTTAAAAAACAACAAAAAAAAACAACAACAACAACAAAAAACTGCATACATATTCTCTGGATGTGTAATTATCCTCTATTGTCGTTATAGCATTGCTAAAACAACAAATCTAACGGTGGCTTAAGACTTCTGCACAGTACTGTAAAATCTAAAAATGTAATATTACAACTAAAAGTAACTTCCTGACTAAAATGGACTATATGCAACTGCACTTCAAATTATTATTTCAAAACGAAAAGAAACAACAACAGATGATGGAAATATGACTACACTAGTGTAAGGAGGAGAAATGATAACAGAATAAGCCACACCCCTTCCTATATATTTTTTTAAGTTATTTCATTTCAAATGTTAAGAGGTTATTATGTCCAGTTTTTATTAATGTATTGTAGCTCATAAAATAGTATCTGTGCTCCAGTTCCTGTGATGAGAAGTAGCGCATACAGAGAGGTGTGGTTTATCCTTTTGGCCACAAGATGGAGTATCAACTAAAGTGAGCACCGCTCAGGAGTAAACAGGCAAGCACATAACACTTTCCTCCCGGTTCCATAGCGATAGCGGCGCAACAGATAACTTTATTTTATCTTTTTTTTTCAGCGTGAGAAATACAATGTGTGGCGGGAGTGTGTGACAAAAGACCGACAAGCGTGACTGCCACGCTCAGTGTGTGAGAATTGAGAGCCCTGCGTTAGCATGACGTAACCCCCGAGCTAATGCTATCTAGCTAACAACATGCATTTGATGCAATGACTGAAACTAGCTGACCAGCTAATTGCTAACGGTTCTGAGCGTCAATTTAGCATACTATTTATTTGTATCGGCAAGTCAATAACACACAACTCGGAATGTGTTGTAACCTACAAAGGCGAACATGAATTAACATTCATTCAAAGTAACATTATCCAATATGAGATGAACGAAAAACGAAGGGGTTCTGGAACATTCCTGACGCGATCGCCAGGTGAGGGGCGTGTGCAAGGAAAGAAAACACGGGGAGCGACACTCGTACGAGACGGCGGAGAAAAAACATTATGCCTTTATTTTATTTTAATTTCCAAATTTCAAACACATTTCAAACCTTGAAAACACTATATTTAAAATCAAGTATTTTCCAGACTTTCAAGGCTCTGTAAGAACCCTGTATAATCGAAATGTGTGGTAGATATTATCACACATTGTTAATATTCAATTTCATCCCAAAAAAAAATCACCAATGGAAAAATACAAAAGTAATAAATGTAGATTTGCGATAAACGAGGGCTGAAGATATTTAATACATATCCAATTGCCATTATTTGGACTTAAATTGCAACATGATTCGTCATATGAGAAGGAATGATAATTTTTATTATTCTTTTAATTTCAATAACATTTAAAATGTTTAGTGTGATATTTGTGCAGATGTGTGAGAAACAAAAATGTTTTCTTCAGTCTGTAGAATAAGATGTGCAAAGGTTATTTAATTGTATTTTATCTAAAATGGTCATTTGAAATATTGCTCCTCCTCCATATTGTGATTTTGATAACATTTCGATTCATTGTTCAGCCCTAATGAGAACTGCAATACATATGGAATCAGTACCCAAACATCAAAGTACAATTGAATAATAACAGAAGTGTATTTTAATAATATATAACACCCCAGCATTAAAATATCTATATATAAGAATGACATGACTAATGTTATATAATCAATAAATCAGTGTTTATTTATATAGCCCTTTACAACAGCCTAAGGGTTGTTTACAGTGTTTCACATAAAGTAATAAAACACACAGAGCAAATACTTGAACCCCTCATTCTCAACCACAACTTCATGTGAAATACAGCAGTTTAGCTGTTTACCCATTCTAACGTTTTTTCTTCAAATGTAATTTTTTTTGTTTCTTTAACTTTAAATATCAACTAAATAGTAATCTAAGAAAGTTTGGTGGCCGTATTTGGATTGGAAGCACAAACTCTGGGAGTCTCAAATCTGCCTTTTCCAACCGCGACACAGGTTTTATGTTCGGTTCGGTTTGGAGTTGGTTAAGAAGACATGAACATGAGCCAATTCCTGTGAGTGGATGGTGAAGGGCCCCAATTAGCTCCTTTGCCTGGGCCCCCCAGAGTCTAGGATCACCTCTGCTCACAGGGGAACCATACAACACAACAGCTTATTTGATCCCACGCTGCTTTTTAATAATGTAGAACTAGGTCTCCTATTGTTTTTAATTAAAAGACCATCAGTGGCAGAAATGACCTACTGTGCGTTTAAATACTCATCACTTACATTAGTTTATTTGATGGCATGCATTTGTATGTGTATATGAACTTGTTAATCAAAGAAATTGACTTTTGGTTAAATATTGCTTTAAAATTGTGTGTTTGTGTTGCCCTCAGTGATGCTGAGCCCAACCACACAGCTGAGGATGGAGAAGCCTGGGATGCCGACAAGAGGACCTCTCTTTATGCCACCACATCCAGGTCAAAGGTCAGTCAAGGGGTTGTCACACTTATCGTATGGATGAGGTTATGGTTAGGACAGTAATAGTTATGGTTAAGGTTTGAGTTAATCTACAGGAAATGAATCTAAGTCAATGTAATGTCCTCTGAAGTCATGGAAACCAGACTTTGTGTGTGTTTGCCCACAAGGCTTCAAAATGTTTCTAGGTCATTGGAACCTGATATGAATAAATTATAGCTTTTATTTTGAAGGGATTGCCCTCATGCCGAGTGATAAAAGCTTTAAAGTCACATGTTGTAACCCACTTTTTCCTGACGTGCAGTGAACAATTTATTAAACGTAACTAATTCAGTTTCAGTTATTAATACTGTACAAAATCAATATGTCAATGTTAACTGTGACATTAGTTTGTAGGAAAGTTGAATTTTGCACGTTACTGTGCGACTGTGTGTGTGTGTGTGTGTGTGTTCTCACATGTGCATGAGTGACTGTCAGTAAAATGACATATTTTCATATTTGAAAGACGCTGTTAATTTAAAAAAACCCAAAACAAATAACCTCACCTGCAAATAGCTCTTAATCTGCACAATGCAGAGACGCACAATCATATACATTTGTATTATTCAACCACACACAATCATATCGTTCAGACTGAGTTCCTCCCTCAAACAAACACAGCTGGGTAAGTGTGAGCTGTGTGCACCAGGACTCCACTAGAGGGCGCCACATCACCAAATAAGTAGCAGATCCAAACCTTTACAAAGTCTCCTGCATGTGGTTTGTTTCCCTCACATGAGATGGTTGTTTTGCTTCTGTCTTTACAGTAGCTGTGTTTATAGATGTGATACTTGATAGTTTCTCCAGAAGAGGGCGCCACCACTTTACTCAGCAGACTGCTTGTAGCTGAGGCTTCATAGAAAAATAAAGATATAATCTGTCTGTCTGTCTTTCTTTCTTTCTTTCTTTCTTTCTTTCTTTCTTTGGCAGCAGAACAGATTTAAGTCAGGGTCTGGGGCCAATGAGCATCTATGTGTGATAATTATGAAATGAAATACAATTTAAATTAAATACAATTTAATTGTATATTATATATCCTTGGTATCCTGGATCTTTATAAAAAATATTATTTACCTCAAATGTTGTGTTTTTTAGGTGAAAGCTATGACAGCTAGGAATACATGTAAAAAGTCACATTTTATTGGTTACAAGTTTAACTTAAACCACACAGGACATTGTCTTATATTATGATGCAAAATAAAGGTCAGTACTCATTGGCGTCACATTCATATAAATCAGTGAAAAGGTCAAAGTCCGACTGTCTTTGTTATCTCTGACCCTTTGTAGTGTAACATACTGTGCTAGTTACTCTGTCCAACACTTACACACTTTGCCTCTCTAGCCTTTTTAAACTCTCCAAACTATCCATCAGAGAGGAAAGAATTCTGGAGGCACACCCAGTTTCAAATCTGTCAGATGACATTGACGGACAGCTTTGTTCTCTGTTTGCCTTTTTGTCATCACGGTTCAGCATTGCCAGCATAGCATGACTTCTATCTCTGCAATCAATGTCTGCCATCAACAACACGCTTTATATATAGTTTTTTTTTATCAAAATCTGATCAGGAACACCCGTGTGTGTGTATAAATATATATATATGTGTGTGTGTGTGTATAAAAATAATAAAAAAACTAATAAATAAAAGCTTTTAGTCACTTTTTAACTTTGTTTTCTGCTTCTATTTTGGCTGCATATTGTTATTTGCAGTAAAAGTTTGAACATTGCTCTTCTGTCAAAACCCCTCCACTCCACTGTGTCTGAGCCGGCAGCTCGTAGGTTTAGTAGATCGTGTTCTACTAGTCTTTCATTTTTTTTAAGGGTGGAGCAGCTTTTACTGCTTGGAATGAAGTTAGGGAGTCAACTCTTCTTGATAATATTTCTAGTAGAGCAGTGTTTCCTTGTGCAATCATCTCATTATTATACCACTGTCAGAAGAGGGTTTTAAAAGCAGCTTAATAATGATAATAATAACTGGCACCAGCTTAAATAAAATGGTGAGGTATGTTTGCTGTTTATTTAAAGTCTAACTAAACTCCTTAACAAGTGAATATGGAAATGTAGTCATCACAATCAGACACAATATTTGTAAATGCTGTCATCAACTAGTTTGAATTACATGAAATTCTGCCTTTTGCATTATACACTATATTAATTCTCTCCCTTTGTTTCTTCATCCCTCTGTCCTCCTCTCAGGGCAAAGAAATCAGCTATTCAGAGATGGACCTCCGTAAGCCCAAAAGGTTTGCCACATTTTCCTTTGGTTTTAAAAAGAAGAAGAGGAGGAATGGAGACACTATGTCTAAGAGCCTGCACGGACTCCACAACTCAGATATTGATGAAGATGACGAGGTAAACATCATTCACTTGTCGTATTTTTCCCAAAGTGACATGTGACCATAACATTTCCTCACATTATATTTGCAACCTTTTGAGAAATGTGATGCCTTAACTGGCCATTTACTGTTATTTTATGTTTGTTTGTTTGTTTCCCCTAATAATGCATCGCAGTTTAGTGTAAAGTCATAGTTCTCAACCTCCAAATTCTCATTATATATATATATATATATATATATATGTATATGTGTATGTATATATATATATATATGTGTGTATGTATATATATATATATATATATACACACACACACATATATATAAAGGAAACGATACCATGTTCTGTAAATGTCATTGGTAAGTTTATTCTATGTGTTTCAAAGATCAGTAGAATTCAAAATAGTTGCACAAATATTATCGGCACCATATCATCATTGTACGGTGGCTGACGGGGGCAAATGCACGGCAACGACCCAAAAGACTTGCAGGAGGAGAAACGAGCTGCATATTCACAAACGCTGCAGATTCAAAATCACAAATGAAGAAAAAAAAAAATGCAAATACAAAGACGCGCTGCAAAACAAAAATGATCTGCAGAAAGAAACAAAATGCAAAACCGAAAACACACACAAACCGCAAAACACAAGCATATTCAGAAACGGAAGTGGGTCGCAGTCGGATAATGACTTATTAAAGGTATTTTAATAATAATAAAGTAAGAATAAAGTAGTCACCGAGCTTTGTAACGGCTGGTCGTAGAGCTGAACGAAAACGAGCGCTCCCACAGACCCACTTCAGTCTTTGAATATGCTGGTGTTTTCGTTTCTGCTTGTGTTTTGGGGTGTGTGCGTGTTTCCGGTTTTGCGTCGCTTTGCAGCGGTTGACGCAGGTGTTTTGTTTCTTTCTGCAGATCATTTTTCTTTCGCTAAAGAAAACTCACCCCATAAGAAGATAGAATGTTAATAAGAGGTTCGGGGTGCTTTCTTTTTCATCTCAGAATGACTGTTTCTGTTCGCCTCCAGGTGTCCAGTTATTCTCAGGTCCTGCCACTCTCGTTCGGGACTAAAAAATCCACCCGTGTGCGTATAAACTCTGGAGAAAGTGCGCTAGCTTAAATGCTAACGCGTTAGCATAAAGTCTGTGAGCAGTGAGATCGGAGTATGACCGGAAGCGTCTGCCTTCGTTAAGAAGTACAGCCAAAGATTTGCGCTGCATCAGCCACGATTTAGCTCTTCTATCTTATGTTTTTCATTGTCCATCTTCAAAAACACACGCATAGCCTCTACAGCAGCAGCTGTATATTAAGTAGCCATGTGTTTCCTCTGTGAGGAGCAGCTGATTGGCCGAAAAAGAACGAAAGCAGTGGAATGTGATATTGCCATTCACAGTGATCGAACAACCCTAATTGACATACAAAGTTTATGGTTTTAAGACCCACAATACTGTGATTTGAAGCATGTAGCGGCTTCTTCTAAACTTCAACTTGCATATTTAAAAAAAAAAAAACGAAAATCCCTAATTTTGTAAAAAAAAAAAAAAAAAACTTTTTTATTTGTATACTCATGGTTTTGCCTGGCGGGTCACTATCACTATCAGATACTGTCAAACATAAGATCCCCAATGTGAAAAATGACTAAAACTTTAGGCTGAACAGGCTGCTTGATTTCAAAATGACGTCTGCAGTTGGGCACAGTGAAAATCATATACCGTATATATCAGTATTGATTATTGGCCCAAGCACACCTGATATATCGGCATATTGAACATCAGCAAAAATATATCCTATATTGTGCAAATTGATCATTAATGTGTCAGTGTCAAGCCTGAATTTCACGCATCACCTGCAACCAGGCTCCTATTGGATGGTGTGAGTTGTCACTCAATGCCATGTTTGGTGTTTATTTTCCACAACTTACACAATTCACATCAGGTTCTACCATTAGCTTTTCAGGAAATGTTTGCTGATTATGACTTTATGATTGCCTCATGGCAAAGTCTTTATGATCTCATGACTGAAACTGTGAATGATCTTCTTGTAGGCTACTATGGATCTCAGTCAGGTGGAGCTGGATCAAGGGGACGTAAGGGCCATGTTCAGTATGTCTCAACCGGAACTTGACAAGATCCATAAATTTGACATCCCGTCTCCTCCCCCTGTGGACACAAACCCTTTCGACTCATACTTTGCTGTGTCCGACCAGTCAGAGTCAAATGTCACGACGGACGCACCGATTGAATCAAAGCAGCCTCCAGGTGACTTTCATTCCTTAGAAATACCAACAGCAACCGTCCATTCCATTCCGGAGTTAAATGACAACAACGTCAGCATTCCTGTTCATGATAACATGTCCAAAGGTGATGCAGAGAGTATTTATCTTGCTGATAACAAGGCTACACCCAGTCTCCCAGCTACCCAGCCTCCAGTCATGCTTCACACCACGGATCACAAAGCAGCAGCAGCAGCAGCTGATTCAGGCTTCTCAAGCAATGGCCTTTGTGATAATGATACTCTCCAGCAGCCTTACACAAAAACAAACATCTCACCTACTGAATCCACTGGTGTTACATTAACTGGCGCAGCTGGAAGCACAGCTCCAAGTGGGGAACTCTCCCTGAGAAGTGCTGACTCACTAACAGAGTCGTCCGCCACTCCTCGAGCTGAGACTGTCACAGCCGCTTTGAGCACAGCTCCTGCTACCTTCCATGAAGATGTCTCCAGATCTGCTCGAGAAATTACCAAAAGTGTCCCCACAACTTCGGCTAAAAGGAGCGAGAAGAGTCCCCGACTTTACAGTGAGAATGTGGTTTATGGAGCGTTGTACGACTCACTTTTCCCTCAGAGCTTCTCCTCCGAGGTGATCTCGTCCATCTCAAACTCACCACCTCAAAACTACACCAAAAGTAGTCATTTGAGCACCAAGTCGGAGGCCATCATGGTTAAAACCTCGAATGAAAGTCACTCAGAAATGAACGTCTCGTATTCTCACCTGTCAGCTTCACAAATTGGCACTCAGAGTAGTCTTCCAAGCCCCAAGTCCCCGCCCGTCATGGTCAAAACCCTAAACGAAGGTACCTCAGAAACTAACGTCTCGTACTCTCGCCCGTCATTTTCATACGACAACGAAAGTAGCCTTCTGAGCCCAAAGTCTCAGCCTGTCATGGTCAAAACCTTAAATGAATGTAACACAGAAACCAATGTCTCATACTCAAACATGTCATCGTCACGTGACAATAATGGCAAAATGGATTTTGCAGAGAGTAGTTTCTCAAACCCTTTGCCTTCCACCGAAAGTAGCCTTCTGAGCCCAAAGTCCCAGCCTGTCATGGTCAAAACCCTAAATGAATGTAACATAGAAACCAATGTCTCGTACTCTAACTTGTCATCTTCTCGTGACATTGATGGCAGAACGGATTTTGCTGAGAGAACTTTCTCAAACACTCAATCAGGCACTCAAAGTAGTCTTCCGAGCCCAAAGTCCGAGCCCGTCATGGTCAAAACCCTAAACGAAGGTACCTCAGAAACGAACGTCTCGTACTCTCGCCTGTCGCCTTCACGTGATATTGATGGTAGAATTGATTTTGCAGAGAGTACTTTCTCAAACCCTCCGACTCCCACCCAAAGTAGCCTTCCGAGCCCCAAGTACCAGCCCGTCACGGTCAAAACCCTAAACGAAGGTACCTCAGAAACGAACGTCTCGTACTCTCGCTCGTCATCTTCACGTGTCACCGACAGTAGCCTTCTGAGCCCAAAGTCCCAGCCCGTCACGGTCAAAACCTTAAACGAATGTAACACAGAAACAAATGTCTCATACTCAAACTTGTCATATTCTCCTGACATTGATTCTCCCTTTTCCCAAACCTTGACTCCTACTGACTTTCAAACAGACATCCACTACAGTTACCTCCCTTCCTCTCCACGTTCACCTGCTGAACCAGTTGCTAAAAACATTCCTTACTCTGAGTTGACTCATTCGGATGCAGAATCAGACAATTACAGCACTTTTGTCAGGTCAGTTCCTGTGCTTCAAAGCTCTGCCCCTCCCATTCCTGACTATGCAGCATCCCATGGGACAGATACTCAGGTTACTGACACCAAACAGAGAGCGATCCTGGTCAAAGAGTTAGTCACTGACGGAGCGAGCACAGACTCTGTCTGTCCCTCTCCTGCGCTGGAGAAAATGAGCGCAGTCAAGAGTCTGGAGCTGATAATCGAAGAGCCGGAGACCTTTTATGCTGCTCCTGGTTCTGTGCTGTCAGAGGAAAGTGAAGGGCCCTTGAGCCCGACGTATCTGAGCGTGGGGTCAGACGATGGCAGCGCCATGGAGGTGTACTACAGCGCGGAGGAGGACAACACGGATGAGAGCGGGGAAGAAGAGATTCACGCGGTGGAGGAAAGAGAGGACGTCTGTGTGGTGAAAGAGATGGAGTGGAGGGCAGGGGGAGCAAAGAGCCAGGAAGATGAGGGAGATGTGAGGGTGGTGGTTGTGAAAATGCTGAATGACGTAGGAAACGTGGGCCGAGGCGAAGATTTCGGTGGGACAGTGGAAAGTCGACTCCAGGAAACGCTCATGTCACACTTTCTTGTGACTAGTGATGCAAGGTGGCAGGAGAGAGAAGGAGCAAGCAGAGCGTTGCCACAGATTAAAGAGGAGGAGGAGGAGGAGGAGGAGGAGTTACCAGCCACACCGGTTCGGCTGGTGAACTCACTCAAGGTATGCGAGAACGCTCCACCCTCCAGTGAGCAGCATGTGCAGGGGGAGTGGTCACACAGAAACTGGACCATGGACTCAGAAACAGAAGGCTACCTTCATGGGGGGAAGCAGCTCCTGAGTCAGGAGACAGACTGTCTGTCTGACAAACATCATTCTGAGTACATGCATCCTGCTTCAAGTAACACAAAAGAGGACAGTGAGACGAATCCCACGTCTACAGAGACAGAGAAGCCATTTCAAAGTGCAGAAAGCGTTGAATCCAAGAGTAACACGGTCACAGATATGTCTGTAACTGAAGCACAGGTCGTCACAGGCTTTTCAACACACAACACTGAGCTGCAATCAGATGCCACAGAGATCGAAGACAATAGGGCCCCGCAGAGTAGTGAGTGGGTGGATACAATTTCTCGGAGTGCAGACGGAGGGAGGACACTGCACGAGCAGGTGACAGTCGAGCTGTCAAGCCTTGTAACTGCAGACACTGGCACACTGCAGCCCCAGCCTGAGAGTCAGCGTGAGGGCACTTCTTCCTCAGAGAGACACGAGCTTCTGGCGCAAGTTCAGCCCAACCTGCAGCCCGGGTGAGTGGCAAATCTTAACACTGAAACTTGTCTTAGTCCAGGGCTGTGTGTGTGTGTGTGTTCACTGGGGTTTTTAATTAACAACATAAAGTAGTTGTAATCGTTTTTCTGGCCACGATTTTTAGGTTAATGGAGTGGGAGTTAATTTGCGAAGTTGACAATTATGTAATTTGGAATATTGAAGCCTTTGTACAGAATTACGACGAGTGTGAACAGCACATGGGAGAAGTTTGCCTCGAGAACTGTAAAAATGTTCTAATTTAAACCCAATCATTATCTTCCCTTTAAACTGAATCAAGTTTCTTTGTTGCCTTAAGACTCAAAACTGGAGCCAGCAAAACTCTCTGTGAACTCTGTGGAGTGACTTCCAAAACATTACAAGAACAAGTTTCATCTGATAAAGCCCTGAAGCCCTGTGATGGCCAAATATTTCCTCAGGTCAGCAGGAGCAGCAGCGGCGGCGTTGTTGACGAGCTGCCATGTTTACCAACAGTCCCCGTGTTTACCTTTAACTTTAAATGCTACATGTCAGAAGTAATATGGCTGCGGATGATTGGCTGTTTTGAATTCTCACTGGAGTTGGCAGCTTGACAACTTTGTGTACACTGATTGATTTCTCTCATGCATTGTATTTGTTCAATGCAACAATGCAGTCTTTTCACAAATCGGTGCGCCAGGCAACGCAGAATTCACATGCCACATAGTTTAGCGTAAGATCTAGTAACTTAAAAAAAGACTAACAAGTCCTCACTTCATGATGTCTTCATGTTTAAAATAGAAGGAAAACTCACTCTATTGAACCATGAAACAAATACAAGCAAGTCTTTCAATTTGAGAAGCAAGGACCAGCAAATATTTGGTTTATTTACTCTATTTATGAATTGATTTCTTGCTGATCGATCTATTTTTTCATCACAAGTACACTATTGTCCTCATTGATCCAGCAGGAATGTGTGTGTGTGTGTGTGTGTTGGTGAGTTTCTGCCAACCTGAGTCTCTGAAAAAATCAGTATTTTCTGTCTTTCAACAATTTTAGTTTTTCTGACATGAATTCATGCTGAAAACAACTGTTCTGCTCAGTTCTACAGCTGCATTCTAAGTATATATTAACATAGGCGAGTGTGTGATTGTACAAATGTGAATTTTAGGTGGAATATCATTTAAAATATACATTTTCAGTTAGTCAATAGTTCAGTTCAAGAATATCTTAAATATTTGGACTCTACTGCGTCATTTGTCACACTTGTCTCCTCTTAGACCAAACACTTGATCAGTTATCTGTGAAAAATGATCAGCAGGTGAATCTGCAACGAAAGCAATTACTCACTTGCAATGAACGGATAATTAGTAGGTAATCAATCACTTGATATTGAAATGTCCTCACACATAAGGTTGTCATTTATCCTGCGCTTATTTGCTTGTTAGTAATGTGTTTATTTTACGTGTCACATTCAATCCATAGCTGTTATCAAGGAGGATTTTTTTTGCGTGTTTTCTGGAGAACAGTGGCCACATTCGCTTGATTTCTTTCTCTTGTTTCCTGGAGATAAAGTGCAGATGTTCGGGGTAGATTTCTAAGGGAATTTGCAGCTCATGACAGGTGACGGATGCAGATATGCCATCATAGCTGCAAATGATATGAACACGACACGGTCTGCATGTAATGCACAACAGCAGTGGACAGCATTTATCTGCATCCGGGGAGCAGTGGGTGGATTGGGTGCCTTGCTCTTCCCTGCCGGGATTGAACTTGTGACCTTCCCGGTTTACGAGCATTTTACAATGGACTAATTGTTTTCTTACAGCAAACGTTACTAATAGGCATCAGGGTGAGTCAGTCGTGTGAGACACTCTTCTTCTTTTCTCAGCACTATTCATTTAAAAACCACAAGATGGCAGCAAAGACGTGACTTTTACTTCAGTGGAAGATTCGGGCTACTGTTAAAAATGTAAGATAATGGAAATCTGTAGAAAGTAGGACTTAGAAACACAATAAAAGGGGGTTACAAAAGATCTGTAGCTTGACTTGAACAGCGTTTACATTAAAGACATCAGATGTTTGCACAGGTTTACTGCAACGTGTCGTCTGATTGTGCTGCAAATAAAATATGTCAGTAATGTCTCGTCAAACATGTGGAGCTGAAATCAACTGGTTCCATCATGTTTAATAGCGTCAGAATGAGTGTCAGCTGGAAAGGAGGAGCTGTTTTATAGGTGCAAAGTCTCCAACACAGCATTTCTGTATTTTTCCCCCCGCCTAACTTACCAACACACAACACAGACTCTGAATGAGAAGATTCAGGAGGAGGTAGACTCATCGCTAAAGGGTCACATGTTACAATGTCTGTGAACTCTAAATAGTTTTTAGTTATATTTGTGGCATCACTTTGTTTCTGAAGTTCAGAACTTATTAAGACATCTCTCGACGTCCTTTTTTAGTATTTTCCTGATAGTACAGGTGTTTCTGGTCGAGCCACTTGTCCTTTGTTTTTCTTTCTACGCTGACTCACTGACTGTTGTGTTGCCTGACAGCTCACTGCAGACAGCTGGAATGACAAACTTGTGGAGAATTCCCTCCGACTGTGGAGCATTTAAAGGGAATTTTTCAACCACACCTTGAACCAGACTCAGAGGTTCGGTTCAGGGAGTCCTGTAGCCTTGAACCTCCACACAGTGCTGTTGAGATTTGAATATAGAATAAAAAGAAAGTAGACAAATCAAAAAGGCACATGCTATCTCATCTGAATGGCAAAACACATGAACCAGCACTGACTAAAACAGCAGATATAGATAAATACTTTTATTTTTTTACAATTTAAAGTAAAAAAAATGTGAATGAATAAATAAAAAATAGAAAATAATGTTCTTGTGTTTTCATAATATGTTTTTTACGACGCTTAAAATAAAATGCAAAATAGTAAAGTATCTGCTTTCAGATTGTCTACAATAGACTATCAGGAGGTCGATGACAAGGAAATCAATCGACATAATATTCTATTGTGTTATTTTATCTATGTTATGTCAAGGGGACTCTTATTTTGACAGGTCACAGAAGGAAAGTTACATTCAGCTTCCTCAGAACTGAACAGAGTCATTGTCCTGATTGGCCCTTTGACAAAAGTCAAACTTTTATTCATTCATTCATTCATTCTTTTATTTATTTATTTATTTAGTAAAATCATTTTAATAGCAGGTTGCGGGCAGACTCTCGCTCACTGCCTGAACTTGCAAGAATGCTTTTATTACTGTGAAGTTACATCAGGCAAACATGTCACGTTTCAAAAGGTGCTCTTACATTTCAGGGCTTTAGGGACATTTTTCTGACTGATACTGGGATTCGATTTTGGGACAATTTCTCGGTTATAGATTTAATCAGAAGGTAACATTGCAGACACCATCAGATACTGTGTCTCGAATGCAAAGATAAGAAGGTAAAGACGTAAATGTATGTGTTACATTTTTATGAAAACAGTGAAAAATATGAAGAAATAAAATGCAGCCTTCTTTGTTTTTATTTGAATAAGTTCTTCATCCCACTATATTTAATGATTGGTGGATTTGTTTGGACATTGCTGAGTTTTTGTGACGTGACCTCTGCACACTGCACTGGAGGATTTGTCTTCTACGGTTGGTTAGGGTAAGTAGCTGTGAAGTTTCCTTTACTAAGTGACTCCTGTTTCAACCACTTTCCTTCAAAGCTTGAAGCCATGCTTGTGTTTGACAGCGAGGCAAACATTCGTCTTCTTAGAGAGGGTTTATTTACTCAACTGCTGTGCAAGTCTTTAATCCTCCTGTTGGTTCAGTGTGTAGGGAAGGGAGAGTGAATGTAAGGACGCGTTCTTACATTGGTTATGTAAATCATACATGTTGACGCAGAAACTCCATCTGATCTGATCTTCTTTTTAGTTTTATTCTGAAGTCCCATTTTCCCTGGTGGCTTCTCAACCTGCGCTTGCTCACAACTATAAATCAAACATGTAAAAATGAATATGAATGAAGGTTCCACCCTGGATGCAGTGTTTCTCGTCAGTTGTGTTTGCATGTATTGAACACCGTAGCCATGTTATTTGCTTTAGGAAAGACTTAAATATCCTCGGCATCCGCTTGTGGCTGTAGCGCGCACAAAGCTGTCATTCTCAGATGAAGGAGGCATGTTAGGCAACGTCCGTGTGGGGACATAATTCCGAGGTACTCGCCTTTAGTGTGTGGATCGGAATGGTTGTTTGTTATTTAGCACATAAGTAATACAGTCTTTAGACTTGAATTATTTAATCCTTATGACTGCATTAAAGGTACAGTGTGTCAGAGTCCTGCACCATGCACACTGTGGCTGTGTTATGAGTGAAAAAATTGCGCAGTACAAAATAAATCTCTCTTATCACTTGTACCATTGACGAGGCGACGGTAGCTCATTGGTAGAGTGGAAGGTTGTTCGATTCCCGGCTCCGCTGGGCTGCATGCCGATGTGACCTGTGTGTGGCAAGACACTTAACCCCACGTTGCTCCTGACGGCTGTGCTGGCAGCGTGTGAATGAGTGTGAACGATGAGTGATAGTATATGCGCTGTATGAAAGTGTGAGTGGCAAAACTGTAGTGTGAAGCAGCTTTGAGTTGTCATCAAGACAGAAAAGTGCTGTATAGTCATTGCTTATCAAGCCAAAATGACTTTTATTTTGAAAGTCAGATACCACCGGCATTAAACAAAGAGAAATAAGGACTGTTTACGCACTCACTGCATACATATATACATATTTGTCTCTTTTCAATTTCTGCCAATTGAAAATAATGTCACCTTAATTTTACACACTGGACCTTTAACAGAAAGCTATAAATTGTAAAAAGGCGTGTACACACACACACACACACATACTGAAGACATAGACAAGGAGAGTGCGTCGTAGGTGATTTATTGTGGGTTGCCGTATAAATTTGCATGTATTATTTCCAGCCTTTTATTTAAAGAAATACTTCACCGATTTTCATTCAGCTTTGTATTAGTATTTATTTGTTTATTACGAACATTCAAAAAACAAAACATACAAAAGAAAACAAATGCAGATGCACATTCCACCTCATTGGTACACAAAATCTATCGGTTTACATGTTCAAAGACATGTTTTTTATCATATAATCTGTGATTATGGGCTTCCTTCTTGCTCTTTGTACTTTATGAAAATCCCTTCTTTGAACTGAATCAGGCTTATACATTGCCTCAACACTACATTCATACTTTTCCACAGTCTTACCCCCCGGATTGAATGCACAGTAACAGTTTTCAAATCTAATTTCCCCCTCAGATTATAACCCCCTTCTCTATTGAAGAATTGTCTTTGTAAATTATCAGGTAATACATTATTTTTTGCTTTGAATATTTTTTGTGCCATTTTTAATTCTACAATATCGATGAACTTTATTGTTTTTGACTTTAAAAATAATGAATTTGTATGATCTCGATATCCAGCTTTATGAACTATTCTTATGGCTCTTTTTTGCAGTAGTATTAGTGATTGCAATGTAGATTTACATGTATTTCCCCAGACTTCTGTACAGTAAGTGAAATATGGTAAAACCAGGGAACAGTATAGAATATGTAGTGACTTGTGATCCAAAATATACTTAGCTTTGCTCAAAATTGAAATACTTCTTGACAGTTTAGATTGTACATGTTTTATGTGAGATTTCCAATCTATTATTACACCAAGAAATTTAATTCCATGCACTCTTTTGATGTCCACTCCCCCTATCTTTATCTTTACTTGAGACTGTATTTTAGTATTACTGGAATAGGGGTAGTATATTATATATATATATATATATATATATATATATATAGTATATATATATATATAGTATATATCAGTTTCCCCTGAGTTTTCTTTGTTGCGTGCCCACCAGTGACGCTTGGGCACGTTAGCGTGGGCACGTAACAAAGAAAAGAATGAAGATATTTCTCAACTCAGCACAATTTTTCAAAAAATACTACCCCTATTCTAGGAATACAAAGCTAAATGCAAATCGGTGAAGTATTCCTTTAAGATTTATCCTATAACGATGCACAAACAGAAGTTGTGACTCATTTATCCAACATTTACCTCTTAAAATGTCAGACCTACCTATTATAAAGGTCAAGTGTTGCAGAAAGGCCATGAGGAGTCTGGTTTCGTGATGAGGCACGTGTGAATGTGTGAGCGGACTTTGATTGAGTTTGGACATGTTTAGTTAGGGCAGGGCGATATAGCAATATGACTGTAGGAATCTCATTGATGATGATTGCAGTAAATGTCAGATAATTACAGGATGAAAGTGAAAGCTTAAGCCTGTCTTTATGCTGAATATTGACCTTTTATGATGATTCAATAATTGTGGTTATTAAATGATTGCCCAGGCCAGGTTCACTGCACCTGCACCACACACTCTGTGTGTCACTTTACTGGCTCTTGTGTCACGTTGGACTAAATTTGAAAGTGATAATGAAGCCTAATGGGAGGTTTAAGATAAGGCCCAGAGTTTACGGTTGTCCCCAAGGTAAAGGTGTGGTCCAACAGTGTGTCCCGGGAGTGTGACAGTTCAGCGAGGAGGAGCAGGTTGTATTTTGTTGCTTTGGAGGAAAAGAGCAGTAAAGATACAGTAACTTCTGTTTGTTATACTGACACAGAGAGAAACAAGTAAAGTAAGTACACAGTCTTTCTTCTTCTCACATTATTTGGGTGGTCATTTCCATTGCACGGACACACGACACCAATGATAACGACGGTATGATGATACAGTGATTCTGAGTTACTTCATTGATGATATGTCATGTTGGGCTGCAAGGATTATTTGTTTAATAGATTATTAATTGATTACTAAATTAACTGTCAACTATTTTGGTAATTGATTGATCGGTTTGAGTGTTTTTTTGAGTTTCTCTCATGTTTTAGCTGAATATTTTCTTGTTTCTTTGCTCCATAATCACAAAGAAATCATTGAAACTGAATCATTTTTAATGGTTTGTGGACAAAACATCACCATTTACAGGTTAATCGAGAAAATAGTCAATTAAACAATTATGAAAATAATCAATAGTTGCAGCCTTTATATTTTGAAAATATTTCAGCACAGTATTTATTTGTATTTATTCACAACAAAAGATCTGTTTCAAAAACTGAAAACTGCACGGCACGGCCATAAATGTCCTACACAAAATGTTTTTGAATTAAAATTTTTCTGCAGAGCCAACTACAGACATGCGGCTATTCTTGTTAGGACATCACACTGACTTCCATTCATCTTGACAGCCTTAACAAAGTGTTAACCTTAACCTTAGTTAAGTACTTTCTTATCAGCATCAAGCAACAAATAGTTGAAAACCCACAGAAGAATCAAATAGAATATCTTTATTTGTCATTGTAACAGGTATAACAAAATTAAGTGCATTCCGTGTTCAGTGCAGAAACATAGAAAAATAAACCGGCAAGGAAAGCACTGAGCCGCTGCACCTACATGTGCCGCCATGTCGTCCTCACTACTGATAAAGCCGTGCCCTATGAACATTCAGAATTTTACATTTCTGTATTTATGTCACGTTAGCCGCTTTATTTCAAATGACTACACACTTGGAAACAGTAGAGAAGAAGAACATGAAGAAGATCAGACTGATGCTGTGAGGCTGCAGTTCCACTGATGCTGTAGATGCTGTAGCTAAAGCAGCTCTGTGTTTGTTATCACTATGTCATCAGACTGGGGATAAAATGGTGAAAATGTCGCTTTTCTACATATTTGTTAACAAGTAGTTTGGGCCCAACTTACCGAAGGTATGCAGGCCATTACATGCATGTAGAGAACGCTGAGTTTTACATGATCTGAAACCTAATTATTGCAGAGTTTGAGGCTTTTTTTACTCATTTATATTCACTAAGGTGGTTAGTAAAACATTTCCCTGTGGGGTGACAAAGTCATAATATTATATAATATATTCATAATCTTTGTATTGTTGTGAAAATTACAAAAAAAAGTCAACAAGATTAAAGCCAGGATCCATTCCAACATGAAAATGCGTTCTTCCTGTCGTTCATACCACACACTCTCATTAAATTTTAAAAGCGTAATCCCACTGACAGACTGACCGCACTGAAAACATAATCTCCTGGGTGCAGGTTATGAAAGCATATCAAGTTATACTAATTATTTATGTAAGTTAGTATTCTCTGCTGGATTTAAAGGATCTTAGGATCCACTGTGTAAAACTGTAGTGGCCAATGAGTCCAATGAGGCAGATAACGCAGTATATTAGTCAAACAATTCTAATACCAAGGCTTTTATTAAACTTCTTTTGACTTTGCATGTCAGTGAAGCTCTGTGTAATTTACATTGTTGGTATAACACGACCGCCACACCCTTGTAGTGTTTATACACAGACTCTTGCTTTTTATTTTCACTTCAATCGCTTTAGTCGTTGATTTTAACCCTTTTATTCACCAGTGTAGTGTTTTAAAAAAACACATATTGGCACGGGACATGAACAGGAAGTAGAGATAAATAAAGTAAAATAGAAAAGAAATACGACTACTACTATTTCTGTTTTTGTTTTTTTTAATAAATACATTATCTGCTTTCTTTCTCGCTCTCTTCAGGTCCTCGACAGATTCTAGGAGCGACTCGGCAGCTTCAGGAGGTCAGCAGACAAAAGCCGACCAGAAATCGGTGACCAAGATGAGTTCAGGCTACAGCAGCCTGAGCACCAAACTGACCATAAACACCTCCTCTCCGCCTAAAGAGGATGACTTCAAACAGCGTTTCCACAAAGTGTCTCTGATCCCTGAGGCTGGCAGCCGGGACACGGTGGACTTCAGCGGGACAAGTGCCGAGTCAAATGGAACAGTTGTGGGATCAGAGTACAGGTGGAGGAATAGGTTCGACGTGGCTTCTCAGTACAGACCATACAACGAGGAGGATTCCTCAGACTCTCCGTCTTACAGAACCTCCTCCTTTACCTCCTCCACATCCCCCTCCTCTCTCCCCGGGGCTACATCGTACAGCAGCCTGCTTAACTCCTCCTCCTTCTCCTCCTCTGCTGAGGAACACCCCACCCTTGGCGACAGGCTGAGTGACAAGACCAGAGTTTATGTGAGCCAAGAGAGTGAGACAGCGGGGGAGCAGCCACTCGGCGAGTGGAGGAGGAGGAGCCTGGTGGAGCAGGAGGAGCCTGCTGCACCTGCAGGTGTAAGAGAGGAGAGAGGGAGAGAGTCAGAGTCAGAGTGGATCAAGTCACGCTGGGACTCACAGGAGCAGCCAGCGTCTCTTCACACCGACACTGTCAGAGCAGACGACGACGACGAGTCTTCTCAGTTTACTGGACTGTTCAAGGCCACACTCGTGCAGCTGGTCTGCGAACCAGCAGCTCCCCCCTCCACTCCCCCTGCCTCCCCCGACGCAGACTCCTCCAACCGGTCTGAAATGGACAGCCTGGTGGATACACTGAAGAACATGGGACCCTCCTTCAGGCCCAGGGGCGTGGGCCCACGCGCAGCACCTCCGGGTCTGGTGTCCTCCCTGCCTCCCATCGTGGAGGATGCTTCCAGCCCCATCAATCCTGGTCTCCCTGCCTCCCTCACAAAAACACTGGAAACCACCGGCACCGACTCTGAGGCGCAGAATGGAATTTACACTCTGCCTCCCGACCTGGGACTGAAGAGGAGCTTCATCAGAGACAGTCGCTCACCTCTGGAACTGATGAAGGTACAGTCTCATATCTACACTGTTTCATGAATTAAGAATTTATCTTTTTTATATTTTTATTAGTATTATTATTATTATTAGTAGTAGTAGTAGTAGTAGTAGTATAATATATTATGACTTATCTTTATACATTCACCCAGGAAAAAATATAGGAGGAGCTTTTCAACTTGTTGATTGTTAAAAAGAAGGTAAGATTTGCAGATACAGGCACCAATTTTATCTACTTTTAAGAGCTCATATTTCTTTTTATTTGATTCTAGTTTTTTTGTTTTGTTTTTTAAAGTTCTCATCCTTGTGTTAGAGCACAATAGTGGTTATTATGATGGTATACTTCATGTCATGTGGTAAAAACTCTCATACAATTAAAATTGACTGAAAAAGACAAGAAAACATATGTTACAAATTAAAGCAGCATGTGTGTTTGCAGCACTGATGACATTTACAACATTTCTTGAATGCATCTTGAAGCTGCTCCTCTTAGAATATTGAATTATAATTTTTGCTAGTTAATGACAGCGTAGCATTTTTGTAATTTGGGTGAATCAGACTTTTTAACTGCATGTGCTCAAACCTCTGCAGGAGCAACAGCCAGGAGCACGAGGCCCCACCTTGCCCTTGAGATCTTCTGCTACCAACAGTGTTGTAATAAGGAATTCCTCTGACTCTTCCACTGAGGACGGGACATCGACAGCGATGAATGGAAACGGAGTACTCTCGCCCACCCACACGGCCTCGCGCCTCGACAACAGCATCATCTTCACACGCTTCAGGTCACCGTCCTTGGATCAAACTGGGGACAATGACAGGGTCAGTCGCCCACTCTACCGCACCAGCTCACTGCCAGACACGGGGCCTTTGAGTGAACGCATGAACGCGGGACCGAAGGAGCTCACAGAAGCCGGTGCCGGGAAAGACCTGCCTGGTTCCCGCTTTGAGCGCCTCTCCATCCTTATGAACTCCTCCTCCTCCTCATCTGGCTCCTTGACCAACACTGAGGACAACGGTGCTCGCATGAGTCGTCCTCCACAGCTCGGCTTCGGTTCCCCACCTTCCAGCAACAGCCCCACGCGCCTGCTCAGCCCCACCGGCTCCATAGACCTTCACAGGTCGTTCACCACCACAGACTCTCCCTTGTCCATGTTCGGCAGTGGGCAGGCGATGGGGGCGGGTTTAGGTGGTGGGTCACCGGGCACTCCTGTCCTGCAGAGGAGCTTCAGCAGTGATGGAAGCATAGGGGTCCAGCAGAGCCCGATGTTCAACAGCTTCCACGGAGGGTCTCCGTTCCAGAGCAAAGAACCAGAGCCTGACAGGAATTTAATTTCGAAATACAGAGCCTTCCCTGATGCTTACGTGAGTATTACATTACAGTTCTGGACATGACAAAATGCAGAAAAATTGTAATGTGGTTTATTTTTATTTTAATTCTGGCCCAGAGAAACCTGTGCACAGTGCAGGAAGATCTAAACACCTCTACACTGAGAAACACAGAGAGTTGTGTGTAGGTGATAGACTACGCAGACATTTGTTAATATAATTTATGCTGATTCTGCATCTTTGGTAAATAGTTTATAGGACTACCTCATGTAGGAGCATGCCTCTGTTCAGGGAGGGTACGTGCTAACTGCAACCAGCGTATGAATAATGCATGTCTGCACCCTGGGGCAGAGGTCCTGTTAGTGGAACTGTGCAATAGGAGAAGACACCCCTCTTAGACTGTATTTAATAAATGGTTTAACCCAGTAGGAGACAGCTAAATGTTGTTGCAGGATCTTTTTGTTTTATACATGGCATACATGCAAAAATGTGCTTTCTCTGAAGGCTTCAGCAGTGACGTTAAGTTATGTAGGAAGGTCTGCGTCTTGCTTGCAGCGGGTGAGAGAGGTAACTTTGTGTTGTGTGGCCTTTATAGAGCATAACAATGTGGTTGCATGAGTAAGAATCCCTTTTTATTTTCTAACAATTCATTAGGTATTTGCTCCCGTAGATGCCTTATGAGGCCACGTGATATTTACTTTATTGCCAATGTCAGACAGAATCGTTCCCACCACCACTGTGTAATTTGTGATACTTGCTCTTACTGTGAAAAAACACTATATATTACAGTCATTTTTGTCACACTACGAAGAAAAAAAGCGAAACACTGCACAAAGAGAGGAACTGGCTGACTAACTTCATTAATTATATAAACATGCCCTTTTATTTAAAAGTTATTTATTCACTTGTTGAAGAGGCAGAATCTTTTTGGGAAATTTTTAGGGCCGCAATGATTATTCGATGAGCTATTTTGATAATCCATGATTTGGTTTTAGATTAAGATTTATGATTTTTTTTTGCCTCTTAAATGTGAATATTTTCCAGTTTCTTTGCTCAGTATAACAAAGAAATCATTAAAACTGAAACATTTTAGTTGATGGACAAAAGAGAACATCATTGTTTTCAGATTTTGTGATATTTTATGGACCAAACAAATCGATTAATTAAGAAAATAATCTTTAATTTCAGTTTTAGACAAAAATTTACAAAAATTATATTTAAAGAAAGAAGAAAAACCTTCCCTTGTCACTCCTCTTTCAAATGTATGTGCTTGACTTTGGAGACTTCTGGTTATTTTTCACTGTAATCTAATCTCTTTTTTTTTCCTATTTTCCACTTTTTTTTGTTGAGAATCAACTATTTTAAGGTAAAGATTTGCAAAAATGAATGGGAAACAGAACCTTTCTAGAAGTGAGTGGGTGGAATGTGTAGATCACTGACTGTGAAAGTGACTGATCACTCGTCTGTCAGTTCTAATTGGCTAAAAAGAGGACTGAGTTATCAGAAACATGATATTCCCACTCAGCATCACAAAATTAAACATGAAAGAAGAAAAAGGTCGGCGTAAGGTCACACATGTACCGACTTGTTTTTCAGTGGAAGCATTCGTGTGTGCATTTGATCTATTAGGACTCGCAATCATTTTTTTACTGGCAATAAAGAGACAACATCGAGTCGCACGTGCAAACCGTCCCTCTGCCTCTGTCTTGCTCTGTCAGCTGTTCTTCCAGTTTTACGTCTGTGCAAATAAACCATAACGTGTTTTTAAGTAGTTTCACACTTGTAAGTGCAGTAAATGCCAAGATTATAGGGAAACAGCAGAAGTGACGCCTGAGGGGAAAGTCAGGATGTTGGGATGTTGGCAGTGAGTTTTAATGAGGGTGTGATGTTATTTCTGTCCATGCAAACAGAAAACGGCTGGATTCTGGAGGTGTGACCGGTCATTGGCACACAGCTGTGCCGTCTGACTGAACACAAACGTTTGCACCCTCATGTTCAAACAGTACTTGACTTTCCTCCTGTGGTGTTTGCTCCAGCAGCAGACCAAAGTCACCCAGCGTGACCACAGCTCATATTTTTTTACATACCCAATCAGACATTAACTTGAACTGCGAGGGCGGATACTCCAGGAACACACGTACTCAGACGAGAGGATTAAACGTGTCTTCATTGACATAGTTTTTGCAGATTGCTGAATGCAAATATTGTGCTAGAATGTATAAATACTAGTGCACACACTATACAGTGTATAGTATACACTGTATCTATCTGTACACTAGCATCAAACTACTGTGTGTTTTCGGGGTGTTTGAATGGTCACCGTTACTATTACACAGCAAGACTTGAGATATTTATGTTGTTAGGATGTAGGGCCGCAACGATTATTCGATTCATCGATTATTAATCGATTACTAAATGAATCGTCAATTAGTTTTGCTTACAATCAATTATTTGGTTTAAGAGTCTGTTTGTTTTTAATAATTAAAACCAGCTTTTTGAATAATTTAACTGCTCCATTTAACAAAGAACTCGCTTTTGGTCAAAACAAGACATCGTAGAGCGTCATCATTTCAAGGTTTGGAGAAACACAGATCAACATTTTTCATCGTTTTCTGACCTTTTATGGACCAAACAAATACTCGATTAATCGAGAAGATAATCTACAGATTCATTGATTATGAAATTAATAGTGACTTGCGGCTCCATTAGGATGTAATATAAATATACCTTTTGCATAATTTCTGCTGACAAAGACCAAACAGAGGCAGAACAATAACAGTCACAACAAAAGGTTAAACATTGCAGCTTTAACATTCACATTTTTCAAAGATTATACACTTGTGCAACTCATGTTGCTCTATCTGACGATAGAATAAAATGACAGCATCAACAGCAACAAGAAAACACCAAAAGTTGCACACTGCAGTTTTATAATTACTTTAAAATTGGTGTTTATCAGTAAAGGTAGAGTCTCTGTGTCCTGTTACGAAGCGTCTGTCAACAGTGATGTATTTTACAGCCTTATCCTGCTTATAAGGCGACGCAAATGGAGCCAGCATTGTTTGTAAAAAATTAACATATACTCAAACACTTGACTTTCGGGACAAAGCTGCAGGATCATGTCTCCTTTTATAATATTAATAGGATTAAACCCTTAAAATTCTTTGTTGCTGTGTCTCCTCTGAGCTCGTCTACCTTTTTTTTTACGTGTTGTTTTAAAGACAAAATTCTCGCTTAGGCTCCCCACCCATCCCAGCTATCTGTGAGTTCCTGCAGAGACACAACCACACCTTGCCTTTCGGTGATGTTTGATGGAGCAGACCTGACAGGCATAAATGAGGAGGCGTTAATGTGACAGAAGACCACAGTGATAATAATCACCTTTTGTCGCCTTCAACGGCTTAAAGTTTCACTTGTAGGTCGAATGCGTGATTCGCTGAAGTGCACATTCCGTTTGCGGTGACTTTGTTTATGTATCACGAGGGTGGGGTTTTGTTTTGATTGGGCGCCAAAAGCTGCAGCGAACGCATCACTTGTCATGAATGAAGCAGTTGTCTGGTCTTGTGTTGTTGTGTTGCATAGTCAGGAACGACATGTGAAAAGGTCAGGAGAGACTTGAATTGGCAGTTGAACCAAAATGCTGTTGCAAAGTGCTGAAATGTGATGTGATATCAAAGTCTTTTTTAGTGCTTATTACTGTGTTTCCATCGAGTGGAAAGGTTTGGTTCGATACAGTACGGTTTGTATTTTTTTGTGTTTCTATAAGGATTAGCACCAAAGTATTTTGGCACCCTTCCCTTGAGGCAGGGTTTCTCAATCCTGGTCCCACAGCCCTGCACGTCTTAGAAGTTTCCTTCCTCAAACACACCTGAAAGACACTTCAAAAACATGCAGGGCAGTAGGTCCTCAGGACCAGGATTGAGAAACCCTGCCTCGGGGTACCAGAGTAAAAAGGTAACATAAAATGGTGGGTGGAGCCTTCCTGCAATCAGCTGGTTGGGCGACTGAAAAACATCACTCTCTTGCGTCCGTGGACGTCAAGGCAATTTGGAATAACACACAAACGATTGGATGTCCTCCAATGTTGGCACAGCCCACACCCCCATCTACCAAGTCAAAATGTACTGTTCTCAGTTGAAATGCAAGCCCGACCCAGGGCTTTACCATTCCAAACCATGCCATACTGTACCGTACCAAACCAAACCGTACTATGATAGACACACAGCTCATGTGATCCCCCGGGGGTTTAGACACTGGCGGTGGCTGATGGGATGTTGAGAGACGGAAGATCTGAAGAAGAGAGGTGAGCAGAGTTTGACAAGTGTGACAGCAATGATGTGATTGACTGATGGTGAAGTCATGGTCAGATCTGATTAGAAACCCGAAAAACTTGTGGGGCGTTATTGGCTGCCAGGTCAGAGAACAGAGAGCAACAGTTTTTTTTATTTTCATATTGATCATGTATTTTTACTTGAAAGTTTACCAGAGTGTCAGAATTAAGTAAATGTGTGTCGGATATTCCTTTTAACCTGAGAAAGTGTGAGAGAAGTGGATTGTGACTGAATGAAGTTGCTGAGAGTGAAGTATTTTTTTATTTTTTTTCATTATCAAAATACACAGAATAACAGAATCTGTTTTGAAATTGCCAGAGCTGCCAGTGCATGTTGTTGGAATTGAAAGTTTTAAGCCAAGCATAATTGATTTCACAAGCTAGAACTAGCATACATTTTTAAAGAAATACGTCAGGTGTGGAATTGTAAAAAAGTCAATGTCAGATTATTGTTGTTGGCAAAATATTAATGTTTCATTTCACTTGAGAGAAAATTTATGATTAAGATTTATGTTTGGTGCCAATTTGATAGACTAGTGTGAATAAGGGGACGGTAATGTAGTGACTAATTTACATCTATATCTATTATCATTTTGATTTGGTGAACAAATCATTTCCCAGAGATGTTTGGTAAATGTATTAAAACTTAATTGTATTTATTTTGTTTACGACATATTTTACATATATCTTCGGTAAAAGTTTTGAAAGTTTTGACCCAACAAAACTGTCCCGTGACCCATCTGTGGGTCCTGACCCAGGGTTTGATATTTACTGTGATAGAAAACCAAAGCAGAAGTCTTGAGTTAAATGAAAAGTGTCTCTATTAGTGTCTATTTTATACTGCAGTTAAAATGTTTGTCAGTAAAACATTGATCCCAGGACTTAGTGTTAATTTGGCCTCCATTTTTTATTTGCAACCACAATATAAAGAAATATTGTCTTTTTTTTGTTTGATTTGTTACATTAATAGCATCAATTTTTACCTTTTGGTATTATTCTTGCTTCCATTTTGATTTATTTTTCTCTGGACTTCATAACAGGCCTGTTGTGAGCTTAACTGTGATTTTAAGGAATTAGAATCTCTATATTGTCCTTGCGTCACACCTGGGTTGCATCTTGGCAGTTTACAGTATGTCAGTCAGTACCCCGTCACTCACCAGACTGACTCAGGCTTTTTGAACCAGAAACATCCCAGTGTACACACAGCACACTTAACATGTAACATGTTTCTAGAGGAATGTAAATGTTTGCTTTGCGGTTTATTTGTTTATGTGGTGTGACAGCATTTCCGATGATAGCATTGTTTGTGTTAAAATAGCTCCACCTATGTTTTTTAGTTTTTTTGAGGTGTATGAGGTACTTGGACATTCAGCGGAGAGAAAACCTGGTGTAGCCCTATTAAAATTAGCCAAAAACATCAATAACATTGACTCTTTTAAACTATTTTGAAGATTTCAATGTTTTCTGGCAATGTGGTAAACTTTGGCACTATATAAATGATGTATGTTTGAGTTTGTTGAGAAAATGAAGTGCCATAGAGCGACCCTTTACTATGAGAAGGTAATAGAAATTATGGGAATCATCGATATTTCAGAAAACATAAAAACACAACACCTGTGTTGCATGAATGATGTCATATACAGTGGAGTCAACAAACCTAAAAAACACTTTCCTAATGAGTCCGCTAGCTTGTTTTGACGCAAATTGTTTTTGTTTTCTACGCACCGGTCGACTGAAGAACATCACTCTCTTGCAGTCGTGGAAGGCAGTTTGAAATCACACAAACAAACGGACGTCCTCCATTGTTGTCTGTTGCATTTCAAATCATTTTTCGCGGTCATGCTACGTGTCTCGCAGTCGTTGGGCACAGCCCACACAATGCTTTACCAAACCAAAGTGTACCATGATGGAAACACAGCATTTGAGAAAGTTTTGCCTTAGGGTACACATTGTAATCCAAAGATATGACCCAAAGGCAGTTTGCTTTGCTAACCCTTAGCACTAAACAAGCTAAGCTAATTTGTCTTTTCTCTGAAATAAATCACCTCACTCAGATTTCAATGTCAACGTTGCAAAACTTAAAACAGACATTGATCGATAATGAGTGAACAATTTGAAAAAAAGAAATATAATTAAAATTTTTCTGACAGATATTCTTTAAATTTTGAGTTTTCAAACCCACAGACGGAGCATGAGATGCCATCAGAATATTAACTTCTGTTATGTGAAATATTCAAACATCACAACGTTAAAATGATGAATTGTTCTGTCCCACGGTCAAATTATACTTAAGTTTATGTTGTGGGAAAATGTTTTATGGAAGCTGTGATCCGTCTTTTTCTGAAATGACACCAAAAAGAGCTGCTATTTCGCTACTGTTTTAACTTTCACTAAAAATGCAGAAAGGTCTGACATTGCATTTCCTAAAAATAAGTCCATAAATCATGTTCTGTTTTAAAAAAAAAATGCTTTCAACTTTTTTCCAAATAACAGAGAACAGACAGAGACACTAAAGAGGCCAACTGAAGTACTGGCTTCAGTTGCAGGCCTTCTTTAGTTGGTAACATGATCCAGATGGTAGCCTATTTCCTACCGAGCTCCCAGAGAGTAAAGGCCAAGTGATACCCGAGACCAAACACAGACACAAACGCACACAGACACAAACCCACAACAATTCCTCTGGTAAATCTATATTCACATTGCAAAGTGGCTAACCTACTACCACATTCCATGTCCCATTTGTAAACAGAAGCCAAAATTCCACCAACATCCCAGCCATGTTTAGCATTGTGGGGAACCTGTTCACATACCTGAACAGGTGAAACAGTGAGTTCAGTCATTCTGAGCAGGTTCCACTGGACTGTTCTGTCCAGTATTATTTGAAAGTGTTAGGGTTAAAAATGTACAAGGGAGGATTGTATTTACACCTGTCAAAGAGGAGCTTGTTCTGCTGTGAATGATGGCCTCTTTGCTCTCTTCCTCCTCCCTGATGACAGGGATGTAAACAATGTTTGGACTGTTTGACATATTCAGGTTCAGCACGGAGAAACAAGAGTGCGGCTTGTTAACTGGCTCGGGTTGTTGCATAATTACATTGTTTTGTGTGGAATGATGTTTCCTATTGTCTGTCTTGAGAGATGATGAAAACAGACATCAGGGTTGGGTCTGACCCTAATCAGCTGATAGTTTTGCATGTTTCTTCATGATAATGACAGTGTCTTACTAGTATATATTAATTTGTAGACTTTATTGTGCTTTATCTGGGCTTTTAACTTGACGTTTTCTTTTTCTTTTCTTTTTCCGTAGCTCACTAAAGAGAAGGAGCATGGGAAGCTCAATCCTCGTCCTGGAAAGGTGAGTCTCTGTCACACTCTTGTTGAACAAACTCTTATACATGTGCAAGGTTGACTGTTGTTTTCACTGATTAGTACAAAATGTCCTGTGAAGGTTAACTGTTGAATTTGTTTGCTGGATAAATAGTCACTGTTGACAATGGCCAAAGGCAGTCAATGCATTCATTCAAAGTTTGTTTATTAAACACTTTTTGCCACTTGTTATATTAAGAATAGTGGAAGGGAATAAAAAGCTAAACTATGATTGTTCTTCAAAAAACTTTATTTTTATTTTAGTGGTGATGGTTTGCTCGCTCACAACCACACCCTATTCAAGATAGCTTCTCAAATTATTTGCCTGAAGACGGTCTAGTACCCAAACGTCATAGTAAAGGTATTTCCATGCTGGACGCGTTGCCAAAATGGAAAAACTGGTGAAAACTATTTTGGAGTTTGACTTGTCTACTGATTGTTCTATAGTTTTCCTTGAAAAAGAACAGTGTGTTGGGAAACAATCACGATCAGTTAAATGTTTGGACTGGACGTCATCAACAACACTCCCTCTGATGTGTAAGCTGTAAATTTGTCGGAAAAGGAAGCTCGAGAAAATTAACCATTTGAAATAATAACAGCCACCATTCAGCAAAATTACATGGCCGCCGTGAATACATCATCACCTGTGAGGTTTTAGCTATGAAACTATCCTATTACCATTACCCCAGTAATGACATTGTAGTCATTATCTTTTAAATAGGCAGCACCAGCTCATAACATGTAGTTGTGAAGTAATTAATCACACTGGTTACTCGTTAATGTCATGTATTCACTCTTAAATTCAGTTCTCATTCATTCACAAAGTTCATAACAGGTTTACCTAAGTAATTCATTTACTTTGTGCTTTTATTATGATTACCTTACATAACCACGATTGTTTGATAACCATTTTTCATTCAAAGAAAACAACACGGTCCAATTCAAACTGCAAATGTCAATCTTCACAGGAATTTTGGGCGTCAATTGATGACATTAAACTTACCTTCTATTTTGACTTTTGCCTTGTCTTTATCTTAAATGTCATTAAATGTCAGGCAAGCCTGCTCCTGCATGATGTTGAAGAGTGTAGATCACTGAGGTCTGTCAATGGATGATAGTCAATGCTAGAGGTGGAGCTGACATTTAGTTCTTGATGCTTCTCCATGCTGCAGGGCCTCAGACCTGAATGGACAAAACATGTCTGTACTGCACACTTGAAGTTTTAAACAAATGAACCAAATAAGCCCTAAACTATCTCACTTTCTTTTATATATAAATGTCAAATATATATATATATATATATATATGTATATATGTATATATATTTGTTTATTGAAATATTCAACACAGTATCATATATTACAATGTTGTGCTTTTTCTTTTCTTTTTTTTTAACCATACAAAGGGAACTTTTCACACTCCCCTCTCTCCAAGAAACAAAACAAAAACAAAAACAACAACAAATAAATAAATAAAACATTAACAATAATAATAAATAAAACAATAATAAAAAAATAAAATAAAAAAAACATATATAAATAAAAATTAAATTAAAATAAAACTCACAGGATTCTGCCTGAAAAAGGGAAAGGGAAAAAATAAAATCAGTCACAGTTTTGTCTTCTCAAAATAATCTATAAATGATTGCCATATTGCCTGAAATGTGTTTACATTCCCTCTAACACAATGATTAACTTTTCCTCATTTCCTAAACTTTCTTCCTCTGTAAAACATTATCATGACATTTCTTGGTTTATTTTACTCGTTCCCTCGTCGTTAAACATTGCTGATCATTACATGTTCATTTCAAAGCTGAAGGTCGCGGGAGATTAGACATATTAGACCTTTTAGCAGAATTTTCCCAACCTGATTTAGGTGTACAAAATACAAAAAAGATGAAGTTTGGATTGTTTACCAAACATATTTTGTAAATGATTCATCTACCAAATCAAAATGTGAGTTATTGTTACAGATATGGCTAAAAAGTGGGTCCCCATATAGAAAGTTTGGTGAATATTGTTATTTGTCATATAATGGCAAATGGTCTGTATTCATATAGCACTTTTCTAGTCTTTATGACCACTCAAAGCTGCTTTACACGACAGTCTTTGCCATCCACCCATTCACACGCATTTACTCACTCACACATTCATACGGCATGTGTGGTCACACATATTTCATGCAGTAGTTTTTGTCTTGCCCAAGGACACATCAGCATGTAGAGAATCAAAGAGACACCGTCACGACTGCATATTTGTCTTTCGTTTGCAGAAAGTTTCATTCAGCATTTTCGTGTTTTAGCAATTATTTGTCATCATTATAATTTCATCTGGTATCATATTGAAATATTTTTTTTTTGTAATCACCATGATAACTCTGATAAATGACTGCCTTCAGCAACACAGCTGAACCTTCACAACTGCCAGCTAACCCCACCTCTGTCTGCATTTTTCTCCAGATGTATATTTTTGACCAGCCGGGATTCTGCGGCCAGAGGATTGAGATACGCAGTGATATCACTGATGCTACGTCTTGGGTGCTGCAGGAGACCATCTCCATCAGGGTCGTCAGAGGAGGGTGAGATGTTTACACCATCTGTGTGTCCTGACTAAGTCAACATTTCGTCTAAAGCCGTTTCACATGCAGTTTTAGCTGTGCTCCGTTGTCTGTAAATCATTTTTATACCTTGTCAAAAATATGTCTTATTATGAATAGTATTTCTTCTTTAATATGCAGAGTATATAGTTTAAAACTTCAACCTTATACATACGGTCATATGGGATACACGTTGTTTAGAGAAGCGTCTCAACCCATGTTTGTTAACAAATGATCTACAACCACGTCCAAGACAACAAAGCTATAAGTTTCCCTAACACGCCTCGTTCACAGCAGATGCACTGGTGTAGATAACAGAATAAATGATGGATTAAATGATGAATGCCATTTAGCTGTCACCGTTTGGCACCGTTGGTTCACTTATTTTTTTCCACTCTTGGTTCCACCCTATGTTCAAGACGAGTATAAAACATAGACTGTACATTAAACTGGACATACACTGCAAAAGTAGATTTTCAAGAAGGTAAAATAAAGAAATAATAAAAAAATACTACTGTAAAATCACAGTCTGAGTACTATGGTTTCGAAAAAGTTAATAATGCAATAATGAGAAAGAATAGAGACCTATTTATTAAAAAGAAATGGAAGAAGAACGATAAAATGAAATACACTTATGCACTTTGAACCAGTTGACTGCACATATGCATGTCCCTGTCATTAGAACTCTGAAACCTTCACAATCATAACACACACACAGATGACACTTTTGCACCTTGTTTTTCTTGAAATGTGAAGCATGTAATTAAACACCGGTTTGTCAAAATAAACTTCCCCATTGCGGATGTCAAACCAGAACGACAGTGGATGCAGAGTGCACATGCAAATGCCATCAATAGCTGACACACCCACACCCACACACACATACACTTGGCCTCAGAACGTGGAATGTTTTTGAACCTGCAGTATCACTGATCACTGTACACACATTATTATTACACACCACAGCAGATGTATATGCTCTAATTTATTAGATAATCAAAGAGTGACAGTGAGACATTTAAACTTTAAAGTACATACTCAAGGCTGACATCCATGTTTATATTGGGACATGGTTTTCAAGGTAAAACAGATACAAAGGAATTCCATTTTCAAAACACTGCAGAGAATAAGAATAGAGAAAAGCAGCAACACAAAAGTCTTCAGGAGAGCCATATGGATATGTAATCATATTAAGTCCACATCTTTCTTTTTATGCTGTCCCAGCATGAGGAACGCACAACAAACCACACAGACACACAACAACACCAACAGTTGCTACTGATTCAATGAGTTTTGGATAACAATGACCTGGCTGAATAAGAATCTCCACAGACAACACCAGTTTTACAGCAGTCACCAAACAGGTACAAAAATATGGCGGGAATGCTACAGGTGTCACTCAAACCGTAAATAATCCCATTCCACATAACCGTAATGGTTTGGATTTAATTACATTTATTTACAGGGCTACAATCTAGGTCCACTATACGATTAATTTTGGCCTCATAACATACACGTGACAAAAGCAAACAAACAATATACAGGTATGTCTCTTCAAATGTACAAACCCAGATGTCGTTTTATTAGAAATGATATAGATGTGAAATTGGCAAATCGCTAAACAGGACTTGACAGGGACACAAAAGCGATGTTAAGAAATGTCAATTAGTGTGTAGTTGGAAGCCTGGACAATAGTAATTCTCCCCCATTTAAACGTCTTAAACTTGACCTCATTTAATTTAATTATACACATGTTTTGTTTTGAACCAAGGCCAACGTGTTATTGAATAACGCTAAAATATGCACGAGCAGAGATGAGTCAGAATCTTAATGTCAATTACAAAAGTACAGGCTGATATGTCGCGTGCGTAGCCAACAAGACTAGATTAGTTTAAAAAACATTTTTTAATTGAATGTATAAATGTTATTTTGTATAAATGATGTGTCCTGCTGGCAGCCGTGTCGTCTTATGACTTAGCATTCAGCACTCAGTGTTGGCCTTTCCCTACCCCACTCCCTGTGTAACCTCAAGAACATGTTTGATGAGGCCTTAAACTCACAGAGGCAGAGAGGTCCGCCTCTTTGTGGTGCACTGGCGCCTGATGTTGAGCTGTTTAACACACAGGGACAGGGTTTATAAGCTACATCGCCTGACGAGGTTCTCCAGGTTCCTCCCACAGTCCAAAAACATGCAGATTTGGGGATTAGGTCAAATGGACACTCTAAATTGATCCGATGTGTGAGTGCGAGAGTGACGGCATCCCTTGTGACCCTCATGTGGAGGATAAAGCGGTAGAAGATGGATGGATGGATAATGGTGTTCCTTTTAGAGCTCAATATTTTCCTCAGAGAGGCTTTAAATCAACAGTATCTTATTTATCTTCCTTCCATTCATCCTCTGTGTCCCTTTGCCAGATGGGTGCTTTATGAGAAACCCAACTTCAAGGGGGAGAAAGTCGCCCTGGACGAAGGAGACATAGAGCTCACTAACCCCTTCAGCCCTCCAGATGAGGAGCAGCTGCAGAACGGACAAAAGGAGGATGAACAAAAGCAGAATGGAGAGACCAGTGACCAGCAGACGGAGACGGCGCCACCTAGGAGGCTCATCATCGGCTCTCTACGCAGAGCTGTCAGGGTAAGACAAGATCAGTGTCTCTGTCTTTGTGCTTTGTCACACATTTATGTTCTTTTATTTCCTTGACTTTTAATGTCTTGGGAAAAAAAAAAAAAAAATAGCACCATCTAGTGTCAAAACGATGTCAAAGGTGTGAAAATTCAAATATTAAAGAGAAATGTGTTTAATACAAATATGGTACGATCACTGCAGCTTTTTAATTATTTTTATGAAATAATCAAGAACATTTGACATCTTCACGAACATTCATATGATAATCAAATTTGACTGGGCATGAAATACAGTTCTGTCACTTTATGTCCAAACAATTTACGCCATGTTCAGGGATTTTAAATAACATAATATTACACTACATTCATAGCTGTTTTTATAAAAAATAAATACACATTTTGATTTTACATTTAATTAATTTTTTTCTTAGAAAAGAAAAACCACATTTGTATGTAACATTTTGTTTTAGTAGTTATTCTTGTAAAATAGACATGTTTAATTTTAGGTCTTATTGTTAGAGGTTGTGTTCATCTTTACTGTGCAGCACTGTGACATTAATCCGTTTCCAGCGGACTGGAATACATTTTAATTTATTGAAACACATCGGTAAAGGAGAATATTAGAAAGAAGAAAAGCATAAATTAAAGATAAACCTAGAAGTAACCAGATAATAAATAATAGACAGTGAACACAAGATTACTAACTTGTACATCATCATCAAATATCAACAGTTTTAGCTTCTCTTTGGTTTTGTACAGGGGTAATTGTGGTAATTGTTAGGAATTAACATCTTACCAAGTGTATGTGTAAATTTACTTGACCAAAATAAATGCAAGACACAGTTTCAGAAAAGCGTTTCACATCAATGTCACACTTAAACTTGTGCAAAGGTGCGTCGGATCAACTTTAAAGTTTCTCGCAAAACACACCCAATCGTCACTCAGCCAATCTTACATCGCTTCCTTTCAACCTTACGTTCAAAATAAGAGCCACTGACTTTGGCTTCTCTTGTATAAAACCTTTGTCATAACGCTTAACAATAAAAATAACTTGCAATCGGTGTCTTGTAAAATAAAATACACATGTTTTATATGTTGTAGTAATGGTAGTAGTCTGTCTACAATACATTAGCAGTGACAGGAAGTGATCGAGCAATGACAAAAAGCTGTCAACATCATGTAAGTTCACAATTTGTCCACCAGAGAACACTACTATTCTGCTTATTAATTAATAACTAATCGTTTTCTTATGTATATACATGTACTACTTAATTATTGATTTATTACTATAGTATCTATACATATATATATATATATATATATATATATATTTGTGCATCCTCTTTTATACTGACACAGTGTGAGTGTGAACATAGAACATATTATGGAGGAAAATAAATATGTGGAACAAACGGGTCAAAACAGCAAAGTAAATCAAAGTTAATGACTGGTGAAATGATCTTTTTTCACATTTTGAACGATACATTTAGTTATATTTAACCAGCAGCTAAGAGTCTCGACATTACAGCGGGTGATCTTCTCCTCCTCTTCATCACTCTCAGGACTACAGTGTCCCAGAAATCAGCCTTTTCCCAGAAGAGAACGCTGAGGGCAAGAAGGTCATCTTCAGAGACACCTCTGATGACGCCAGGATTTTTGGTTTCCCCATTAAGGCCAACTCCATCATCATAAATGCCGGCCTGTGAGTTATGAATCATAAGTCATTTGCATTATTGAAATGATTTTGTAAAACCTGACTTTTGTAATTATTTGTAACTAGTTCTTTATTTATAAAATCAGATTTCATTTGTATTTGTGTTTTTCTCTTCATCAGCTGGCTTGTGTTCGCGCAGCCCTTCTTTCAGGGCGTACCACGTGTCCTGGAGGTGGGGGGTTACTCCAACCCTGCAGCCTGGGGCGTAGAACAGCCCTATGTGGGATCAGTGCATCCACTCAAAATAGTAAGTGACACGACACACTACACATTTTTCCATAGACTTAAATTCAAACTGACTTCTTTTTTGCAACCAGTGCAGTCGCCCCCTGGTGGTTAACTACAACTACTGGCCTTCTTCCTAGTAACCGGAAAAACTACACTGCAAAAAGAACTAGTACTAGTAACATGCTAAATATCTTAAATCAATTTTAAATTTCTAGTTTTCAGTGGGATAAGCAAATGCTGCTTGGCTAGAATTCTTAAAACTATTGGCTAAATTGGCTAAAAACTCAAGCAAGCAAATTAATTATCTCATGTAAAAAATGTTTTTCTTAAAATTAATTGATTAAGTGGACTTACAGAATTTACACCTGAGAATTTCTTAGAATTTCACACACACATACGAAATACACACCAGTATTTTTTTTTTTTAAATTTAGATTATTTTTCGAGTGCAAAACTTTTTGAAACAGCATTTTTTCCAGAAACAGACTTATTTTACATTCTTTAAAATGTCTGCAGTGTATGTCCAGTTCTATTCACAGTGGAGATGTAAACATTGTCATTCTTATTTTCAAAGATTCCAAATCTATTCAAAACATCCAAAAATCTTCTTTTTTATAAATTAATTTTTTTGCTTCAGTTTTGATAACAGTAGAAAACGAAAGGCTTTTAAACTTTTCCATGTTATATCCAGGTTATTTGTGAAAGTTCATCTTAAAACAATGTCATTTTTTTTCTCACATTCGCTTGTGATAACATTAGCTTTTTAAAAAAAAAATGACAAATAAAACAAAAACTACCTAATCTTGCAAAACGCTTGACACTTAATTTGATGTTTAATCAAATTATGAACCAAGGAAGACTCACAACTTTAGTTTACCGTCTGTTTTATACTTGCAATGTGTGAATGTGTCTGTTTTTTTTTACCATAGGGGGAGCCAAGAGTGGAAAATGTGGGTGAACCAAAGGTAAGAAATGATATTTATCAGAAGTATTGCTCCCACCAGCAGCAGCAGCAGCAGCAGCAGCAGCAGCAGCAGCAGGGATAATTGCCACTCTTTGTCTGCAGCTGGTGATCTTTGACAAACCATACTTCTCCGGGAAGTCGAGGACCATCACCACCAACATGAGAGACTTCATGACCAGAGTGGACAGGCAGCAGGCTGTTTTCATGTACAACATCGGCTCCCTTAAAGTGCAGGGAGGAATGTAAGCGCCCATCCATGAAATCCCATTCCAAGATTAATTAATAAATAGTAAAACACTGAGTAATTCGACCAGGGAGCGAAAGTCAATGAGAAACCGCTCCGAGGTTATTAATAAATGAGAGAACGATCATGTGCGAGTGCTAATTGTTCCCATTTGTGATGATCATGCAGCTGGGTCGGCTACGAGAAGGAAGGCTTCCGAGGTCACCAGTACCTGCTGGAGGAGGGCGAGTACCAGGACTGGAGGGTGTGGGGGGGCCATGATTCTGAGCTGCGCTCTGTCAGGCTCATACAAGCGGTAAGTAACTGTGATAAGGACGGAAGTGTCTCTGGACAGGATCTAAAATAATCCCCCGAACATCAGAGTTACATTTCTAATCCAGATTTATGAACTAAGGCCATTCAAGGCACAGATTAAACGTGCAGTGCGGTCATGAAATCAATTAATCTGACTTTATTTAACAATGCAATGAACTCAAAGTGCTTCACAGGATAAACACAACAAAACAAGGAACAACCAGCACATAAAATATTAAACAAATAATAAAAATATAAAACTGAGATGAGGAAGTAAGAGACGCTAACAGGAAAATGCAATGGCCTGCAACAGGAATGATGTATTACAGTAGATATGGAGTACATTTCCCCCTATTTCACTGTTCTTCCATTTTAACATTAAAACGAGGAACTAAACCTTATTGTTTGACATTAGCTGCATTTTACTTCCACCCTTACTAAGTGTTTTATGGGCACCCTTGATTGTTTGCTCCCTACCAACAGGCTAATTGTTGAAGCTAATTCTTGTGATTGCCAGCCTAAGTCCGCTACAGACTTTTTACAGGAGGCAGATTTATTCCCAATAAGATGAAGGTTACAAGTTCAGGAAAACCCTGTGTAGGTTATAATAATATCAGGTCAAAGGGAGATTCTCTCGCTCTCTCATTCAAAAATCACGTGAGATTTTAACGGTGTGGAGAGACACGCGAGCGAGAAGCAGCTGCTGTGAACACACGTCTGTCCCAGGTGTTTGGCCTCAGCACTGTGATCACATTGGGGAATGGATATTCTCTCTAAATGTGTAACCTTTTCTCAAGTGAAAATATAGATGTTTTTCTTTTCCGCTGACCCAGTAACATTTATATTGATGCTCAGACATCTGGCTCTATACCTTTATATAGATCCTAGGATTTGTCATATCGTATGTATTTGCAGAGATGCACTCTTTTTTTCTGGGCTTGCAAAAATAGGTTAACACCTTGCTTAGAGGTTTTTGTGCTGAAATACTAGACATCTGCCTGAGGTTAAAAAAAAAAAACCTACATGTTCCCTCACTGCACCTTCTTTTTCGTCCTGGGGGAGTTTCTAAAAATGTGCATATTCTTGCTCTTGTGCAGGACCTGACAGACCCGTTGATGGTGATGTTTGAACAGCTCGAGGAAGATCAGGAAGGAATGCAGGAGGAGAACACCTTCGAGGTCACCGAGGCCATCCCCGACGTCGAGCTGTTCGGGTACAAAACATCCACGCGCTCCATCCACGTAATCAGCGGCGCGTAAGTTGACATAGATATAGATATACAGTATATCATGTGACTTCACTAATGATCCCCAGCAGGCTGACACAAAAAATCACAAACTGTGTTTGCGTTTCCAGATGGATCGCCTACTCTCACGTGGACTTCTCAGGGAAGCAGTACATCCTAGAGAAAGGTTTCTACACTAACTGTGCCGACTGGGGATCGCAGGACACTCGCATCTGCTCGTTGCAGCCCATCCTCCTGGTGAGGACCACGAATGCAATCTATCACCAAGATGTGAAGAGTGTTAGGATCAGTGTACTGTCCAGTACACCGCACCGGCTCTTCTCTGTTTAGATTATCATCATGGTCCAGATTAATAATTTCTCAGGCTGCACTATGTGACCTTCACCCCTTCTCGTGAGAGTCTGGTTTTTGCTTTTATTCTTAAACAAGAACAATATCTATCAGACAGATGATCCGCTGTGGCGCCCCCTAGAGGGAGAAGCTAAAATACCTAATGTTCACCAATGTTTAGTTATATTCACTGACACATTTGTGTCCTGGAGGACATCATAAGGACATTACACCAAATAATATGGACTGTGTGCTTGAATGAGTTTAAATCAGTGGAAATGTTAAGGATAATCTAAATATACAAAGTGAAACTTAAGTCCAGGTTTAAGTTATTTTAGTAACGACTAAATATTTAAATAAAGAGATGTTGTGAACGTCACTAACATCTTTTATTTACTGAGGACTTTCATAATTTAGTGTTTAATGATATAGTAATACAGACAGATAAAGGGAGAAATGGTACTTGTTTTTTCTCACTTCACTGGTTAAGATGTTCCTAAGATGTTTGTCTGTGTTTGTTTTCAGGCTCCACGCGACAACGTTGGTGCAAGGAATGAGGTAAATTCATTATTTTCCCTGCTTTTTTTTAGTTCTTTGTTGTACATGAGTAAAGTCATAGTCTTCATATAATATACAGTGTACATGTTGGTGTCCAGTGCCGTCCTTTTAAGACCTTTTAAACTATGAAGCTGTTAACAACACATTAGTGCCATTTTATGTAGTATTTATTAATTGGTCAATAAATGTAAATTGTGCATTTTTGTTGTCAGAATGTTTTTTTTGTTTAAGTCATATTATCAGAATTATAATATTTAGTGTAAATATGAAGTGTAAGACTGGGCAGACAGACCTCTTAGTGTGGTTTAATAACTGGTTAATGAAGTTTAGCCATTTTTTTTTAATCATTAAACAGTTGGAATGGAAGATGGAAGAATGAAAAATGAATATTGGCTGAGTAAATGGGCCTCAAAACGATTAAGAAAATGGCTTTGCCATAAAAAAAACCCACATCATTCGACCTCTTAACAAAATTAAACAGAAAATACTATTATTATAGATAGAGTTATTTTTGTCTTGATTCTCATTCATCCAGGTCATAGGTCACTAAATGGTTTTGAATCAATATCAACTGGACTTGTAGATTACGTGAAAAAAGTGTGAATATATAATTAAAAAATTATATATTTAAATATTTAATTATATAATATATTTCCCCTCAGTTATTCTGTATGTGGGGAAATCCCAACCATTTGTTCCCATTTACTAGACAATGTAGCCTGTTATTGTTCCTCTCGTCTTTTTTAATTTAAATAAGCTGGAGACTAAATCACACCTACACACGACCAATTCAAGTTGAAAACAAGTTAAATAATTTATACATTGCAGCAGAAGCACATTTAAAATAGTGTGGACGATTTAAACGTTGTTTTAATGTGATCTCTCACTTTCTCTCGGTCAGATCATCCTTTTCTCTGAGCCAGATCTCCAGGGCAACTGTAACATCTTTGACCGCAACCAGCAAGTGTTGACCGAGAAATTTGTGACCAAGTCCTGCCGAGTGGTAGGAGGAAGGTAAGGAAGCATTAACGCAGCAGGGAGAGGAAACAAGGGGAGAGGGGAGAGGGCAGAGGGCACTAACAGAGGTATAACGTGAGCAGATTCAAATGGTGTTGTACTTCATAGATAATCAGTAGAAAATAATAATAGTAAAACTCAAATAGAGAATCAATAAAAACTAACATCTGTGTGTTTCAGCTGGGTGCTCTATGAGAAAGAACAGTATGCTGGGGACTTGTATGTCCTTAATGAGGGAGAATACCCCAATTTGGCCAGCATGGGGTGCCCTTCCACCTTCCCCATCCGCTCTGTCAAGGTCGTGCCAATGGTAAGGAAGCTCCTCTACACGTGAAGTAAACATGGTGGAAAATGTCTTCGCCTTTGTCTTTCTCTGAACCTGTTATCTGACCCCCCCCCCCCTCCTCCCCCGTCTAGACTTTCTCAGTTCCCTCCCTCTCTCTGTTTGGCCTGGAGGGTCTGGAGGGCAGAGAGATCACCACAGACACCGAGATCATCAGCATGACCAGAGAGGGCCTCAATAACCACATCCTGTCTATCAGAGTCAACAGTGGCTGGTACGTGTTCTTTTATGACTTTATTGACCATTCAATTGTCGTACAGTAATGTAGTATAACAGTATAACAGTATATATAACAGTATAACAGTATAACAGTAGTGTTATTGTTGTCATCTAAACGAGCAGGGACCGTCTACAAATCAACACCGACAAAGCAAATGTTCAATAGCGTTACCATAATATAGTTTAATTAAATGACGACACACTCGGTTAGTCTCCTCTAAATTATATTACAACACCTCTTTGGAAAAAAACATACTTTGTCATTTTTATTTGGAATAATAGTTCATTTTATCACCACAATACAGTGTTGTACTTATTACAAAAAATAGAAATTAAAATGATAAAAAGAGAGAAATTATATGATAGAATGTATTAGGAAAAAAAACTTACCAACTTTTGATAATTTCTGGGAAATTCTATTCAGAATATTAGGTAACATCATTACCTAATAGAATAATGCCAACAATTAAATCAACCTACAGTTGTACAAACGTGTGAAAAACGAAACCAAATCCCATGTTTTTCATGTTGTTTTTTCTTTAGTCAAACCACAGTCTAATGTCACAGTCTAATGTTGTCTCTCTTTATTTGCAGTTGGGTGATATGTGAGTACAGCAACTACAGGGGGCGCCAATTCGTACTGGAAACCATTGAAATCACCAACTGGCCAAAGTTTAGCTCACTCAATACGATTGGCTCGGTGTATCCAGTCAGACAGGTTTGTTAACACGTCGTCTTTACAGCCTTTATTTAGTGTTGGCTGAAGTGTGAAGTGTGGAGGAGTGTCACATGCACACATCTGACACCATGAGGAGAGTGAACGGAGTAATGGTTCAAATGTCAAAGTGTGAATAAGTTAAGCTCTTTCTGTTGTTTTGAGTTTTGATATCTTGTCTCCTGCAGAAACGCCACTTCTTCCGCATCAAGAACAAAGAGAGCGGCCTCTTCATGTCCATCCAGGGCGGCGTGGAGGAGATGAAGTCCGGACGAGTGGTGGTGGCGGCAGAGGCGGAGCCAATGAGCGACATCTGGTTCTATCAGGACGGCTTCATCAAGAGCAAAGTAATGCCGGTGACGGAAGTGTGAGCGTGTTTACGAAACCGTGACATGATTTCTTTACAGATGTGTCATTATGTGTCCTCTTCCAGCTGACGGCAACCATGAGTCTCCAGGTGATGGGAAACGTTGAGCCGTCAGCCAAGGTGGTTCTGTGGTCAGAGACTCGGCAGCCCAGCCAGAACTGGACGGCCCAGATGAGCGGTCCGATCAGGAGCCTCACTTTCCCTGGAATGGTCCTGGATGTCAAAGGTAGACAGAAAGATGGCCTTGTTTAGACTGCAGCCCAAATCTGATTCTGAAGCATATCCAGATTGAAGCTAGCTTTATTTGTTGGCAGATTGGACAGCTTCAAAAAAAACACATGTGATCAGATTTTTCCAAAGCTGATTCATGTGTCACACATTTGTTATTAAGAGCTTCATAGTTTAAAAGGTTCTGAAATGACTGCTAACATCTCTGTATCTTTATATCCCTATTTTTTGTTCATTTTTTTTCCAGGTGGAAAATCATATGACAAGGACCACGTGGTGATCATGCCAGAGAACGAGGAGAGGCCAAGCCAAGACTGGGAGTTAGAGTTGCTCTAAAAATAACGTATTCTCTTTCACGCAGCGTCAATATTACCTTTGTTTACATCGGAAACAAATTCCCTAAAGCGCCTTTATGGAAAGTGAGAAGCAACTGCTGTCACAGCCCTGTGAGGTATTTATGTCAGTGCCTGTATTCGTACTTGTCGTGTTGAACTTCTTCCAGTGACAACGATTATCCGTGAGAAAGAAGCTCAACACAGACGAGTTTAAGTGCCTTGACCTGCTGTAGTGACTCGCGTCATCACATGAGCTGGAAAACTAGGTTGAATGTATTTTTCAGGACAAACTTTTTGACCTAAATTTGACCATTTTAAGTATTCACACTCTTCCACACATTCCCGACCGTGTTTTTACTGATATGAATTAATGCTTTTAATCATTTTGTTTACAATGTAAAAAACAAACAAACAAACAAACAAAAAAAACCTTATGACTTTTTAATTTCTTAACTTCTGGAAATTGTTTTCCTGCTATTGCTTTATACACATGGGGGTTGAATAAAGCCAAAGGACTGTGTGACATGCAAAAAAAAGTATGTTATGCTTTTTAAAGATATTTTTATATATTGTATATGTATTGCTGTTGTGTGGGAAATATTGAGTATATTACATAGTATATTACATGCAGTGAAATGGGTTGTATATGTCCCATTTTGTGTCAAGTTACCCTATTACTGTGTTGTTGTTTGTTTGTTTCTTTGTTAAATTGTTACATATAAATCTGTCGCCTCATCAGCTGAATGTTAATATTTGATACAGAAGCTTTGTAATGTTGGAAGTGACGTTCTGGGGAGTGGTTTTGAAATGTTGAAAACAAAAATAAACATTCTTAAATAAAACCAAGTGGGTGTGATTGCAGGGAATTCATTATGTCACGTTTGCAGTTAACTGATTTAAAACAGGGACATTAAACATTAAACATGTGAACATACACAAGAGTGTAGCCAAATGCTCATTTTCAACATTTAATTGATGAGTAGTAATAAATAACTATATGTCAGATAAATAAAACAAATGACAGATTATGCAGATGATTATGATTTTCCAGTAAGCATGTTTTAAGTGTTTGGTAAATGAGTTAAGAGTTGACTGTTAACACTTTTTATTACATTTACATACAGATTGTCCAAGGGCACTTTTCCTAAACATCAGTGTCCTCTATTATGTGCATGTTTGCAGCGGAAGTGGGACTTTTATTTTTAATGTGTTTAACAGTTTTATCCCAGTTTAGTAATTCCTGTTTCTTCAATGACAGTGATGGTAGATTTTTGTGAAACGTAAGCCTCATTTGTTTTGTTTTGCGTGTAACGTTTGTGTTTCAGATAAGCAAAAAAAAAACAATGCAAATGAACTACATGAAGTTTTTCATTTCCTACTTATAAATAGTGTTTTGTGGAGAAAGCAAATAATGCTGCAGAGAGCTGGAACTCTCAGCTGTGTTTGTTGTATCCACACACGTCTCATATTTCTGCAGCAGGAGGACTGGAGCATGAACTAAAGCTGTGAGAGGATTTGTTTTCCCTGAGGTAGCTCTTTGTTTTCTGCTTGCAGTTATTTGATATTTGTTATTTGCATCTTTCTCTCTCTTGACTGAACGGAGAAAAAGGGCAGATCAGGTCATGTGTATCAGAGTGTGGAGTGAAAAGGCTTTTTCTTAACTCTTTTTTTTGAATCACTTCAAATAGAAACTAGAAAAACAGGCATAACATGGCAAAAACAATGAACTGTGGAAAAGCTAAACGCTACAGAAACTACAGCCCGTGGCCATGTTTCACAGTTAATATCAACAAGCTGGACTTTCTGGATTCTCTCTTACAAGGAATGTCAGTACTTTTATTACCAGTGTGTTGTCATGTAGAACATGACACACGGGCCAATGGTGTTAGCCCAAGGCGTGAGGTTTCTGGGGCGGTGATTGGTCAAAGGTGTTTGCAGGGACTTTGTGGACACATGGGTGGGTGCAGTGGGAGAGGGTGTGGCTCAAAGTAAAGGTGGGACTGAAATACAGCGTTGATCAGAGGAGGCTGTAAACATACTCTACTACACCGTTCCACAGCTACTGCAGTGTTCTGTTACAGGTAGGAGGAATGGAAGCTAACACAATAGTTTTAGTAGATTTAGTTGTTAATGGTGATTTAGTAGATTTAGTAGTTAATGGTGTCATTAACTTTGTCAGTCACTCAAAAATCCTGTGCTGTTCTCACTGTGTATTTTCTTCTTCTTCATCTTCTTTCATTCTCTCCAGCAGATAAAACAATGGATCCAGACTATTTCAAATCTTACGTGAGTTGATTTCTTTTGTCTTTAACCAAGAAGCCTTACTCATAGATAACACACTCTGCTGTCATGGGATCTGTTTACCTGCATACCTTCTAATCTTATCTACACTAATCACTAATCACAGGCGAGCCACAGTGTCCTGCCCCACTGACTTCATGAGTCAATTACAATGATTACGTCATTTTGTTGCAGTAGCATTATGACAAAAGAACCAAAAACACACAATAACAAGTCTTTAGCTTTCAGTGAGGCCCAAAAATCATCTGCTATTTATTATTGTGATTCTTATTCATATGGACTTACCTGAAAATGTCTACTGCAATGACCTCGCAGCCCTAACTGTGCCATTACAGCATCATCTTATAAGATCATTACAAATAACACATGGATCGAATAAACTTGTTTTTTTATTCTGTTTTTTCATTTTCATTTCTGACATTGTTCGGAATGTTACGCTCTTTCTGTCTTTGAAACTTCTGGTTTTAATCACCTAAAATCATAATAGCTATAAGCTCTAAATGCATTGAACGTCTATTTAACTGTCCAGCGGTTCACTTGACTTATTAGGGACACCAGTGTGTGCAGTTCCAACTTTGATTTCGATTGGATAAGAGAATCTAGAGATGGCGTTGCAATAGTACTCGTTATAATGTCAATAATAGTAAAAAAACAACAATGCATCTTTACAGGGGCTTTCTTACAGCACTAAAAATCATGCTTTAAATTCAAAACAACAAAAATTGGCACCGACAACACAACATACACTTGTACAACAAGTCCCAGCATAAACCAGCTCAATGTCTATTACGTTACATAGCAAATATTAGACATTATTATATCAATCCACAAGAAACCAACAGTTCACACCAAGAAAAAGTACTAAAATAAAATAAAAGACATGAAACATGGGTAAAACTTGACAATGACACTTTTTAAGGGGAAAATAAGAAAACGACTTTATTGTGAAACTCCAGTATTTTGTTTCCATTTGCCACAAACATTCATTACCTCTAACTACTAAATTACCAACCATGTCCCCATTAGTCACCCCCGCTGTAGAATATTTAACATTCTTTCCATTCCAACATGATGTAAAACGACTTGTGTCTTTGTTCACGTCTTGTTCACATATTCCTGGTATGTACGTATATTTCTTTAGAAATTCGTCTTCCTGTAATCAGAGCATTGCATCACTGCCTGTGTTATTGTGTGTGTTTATGGTGAAGGACATGTGCTGGGGAACCCTTGGAACGGTGCGACCGTTCGCCAATTTCCACCCTGACAGAGATGTGATGGAGGTCCAAGCCGCACTTCAGAAGAAAGGTAGGTCTGCAATGACCGATTACTGAACAAGCCTGCGGGGCCCCAAAGGGCCAAATAACACTGGTTATTATGTGATGTCTTTATAGGGCCCCTTTGGCTATGCTATCCATCCTTGAGGGGCCCTCAGTCAACTAACAAAATTAAGTCATGTGATAAGCCTGGGGCCCCTGTATCATAGTATTTTTAATAATGTTTTTAACGAGTGGTAGAGTTTAACTGGGAGAAACTCTGATTTCATAAACGACAGCCACTTTAACTTAATTTGTAATTTGGAAAAATCAGATGCTCTTGTTATTGAAAATATAAACTGAAATAAATACACTGTGTATTCTTCCTCTCAGATGCCACGACGCTGGTGAGAATCCTCACCAATCGCAGCAGCACTCAGAGACAAGTGATCGCCAACACCTTTGAGGAGCTGACGCAGAAGGTGAAGGAACTGAGCATCGTTACAACAACAAAAAAGAAGAAAAGCTCAGTTTACAAACTGAAATATGAAATTCAAAAGAGGCATTTCAAAGGTCAAAGCAGCCACCTGTAGTACAAACATCTCCATGGAAACGCTCATGCATTACGACATAACGTAGAGCTGATCTCACGATACTGTGTGCGCGGCTGAAGACACGCCCGTTTGCTCATCTTTAACATCTGAAGTGTTTGCTGATCAAATATAACAAAGTCCTTTGACTGCACCTTTGTTTGCAGTTCAGCCGTGTACACTTACAGTAACACGTAGGATTTGCTCCCAGGCTCCCCCCACAGGTGGTAAGCGGTATAGTTTGTTACAGCTGTCGTAAAATATATGTCGCTGTGGCATTTGTAGCATCTGTTGACAAGGCAACGATATCAGTGAACTCTGAACTTGACTGATACAGTAGCGTATATATTATAGCATTTTATACAAATATGATGACAATTATATCTATTTTTATTTCAATTAAAAAAACTTTATTGGCAGTGAGAGGCACAGCAGTTATACAAAGCAGTGCACAGATGAGTTGAATATAAATATAAATGCAAATATAGTGCAATATATTAGAAAGTAAATCTAACCTCGTTCAAAAACCCGACAAAACAAAAGAATGACCACGCTTCAGTTTGCGTTTTCAACTCATACAGTTACATAACCTCAAAATAAGAGACATTATTTGAAGTGTTACATTGTTACAGTAGATCTTGCAGCGTGACAGTAACATTATAAGGATCAACCAATCCTGATTAGGACAAGATACAATCAGGATTTGTGTTAGATTTAATACGAACAGGCAAATAAAGAGTTAAATGGACTCTTTTTAGTGTTACTATAACTCTTCCATACTGCTGTGTCACATTAGAACAATGCGATGGAACATTGTATTTCCCAAATAATAAAAGTAAATGTGAAGAATTAAATTTGAATATTCTATATGGGGACTCACTTTCTAAACTTTCACTATTTTCCAAATTTCAGCATTATTTAGCGATTCATTTACAGACACACCTGTAAAACCTAGCAGCTGAGAGATGTTTGCTAAATGAATTAAAGCATCATTTCTTTTTTCATAAATCTTAAATTAAAGGTTGGGAAAATGATGCCAAAAACCACTGTTTATACTGAACTAAAACTCACGTTTCATCTCTGATATGCAGCCATGTCAAATCTGTGACTCCAGACTAGAAAACATCTCGATATCAATAAAGATCCCTTAACATTGTCCACACTGTGGTGTTCCAGGACCTGACAGCTGGTTTGAAGAAAGCTCTGGCTGGAGATCTGGAGCTCCTAATGCTGGAACTGCTGATGCATCCAGTGCATTTTTGGGCTTATCGCCTCCAGCAGGCCATGGTGGTGAGTGGCTGTCTCTGTGTGGGATTTTACACCTTGTGTCTTATTTTTGAATGCAGCAGTAACCAAGAGTCCAACTTCCTGTTCACGTGTGCCACTTCCAGTATTCCTCCCTTTCCTCCATGTACCTGTGATCGGAGCGATTCTGCGTTCTTAGACAATGTCGTACAAACACTCGTAACGAATGCAAATGTCAGGTCAGATCCACATCAGTGCAATATTACAGTGGAAGATGTAATTAATGCATAAAAGATGCAACTATATAAACTGTTCCTTGGGACACCAACTCAACCACTAACAACTTAATTGTCATTAGCTGTGGTTTTACGTGCGGCTGCTGACGTCACCTTGAAAGTTTTACTGGCGTTTAATAGCATAAAAACTTCTCTGGTACTAGATGATCTTCTGTGGGTTTATTTTCAACAAAGTGAAAGGAACAGACACTTCATATTTTAGCCGCACTGTGTCTCCTTATTCCTCAGAGGAGGATAAAAGTGTATACAGCACTTTGCATCCACATTCCCCTCGTATTTGCAGCCAATTATCAAAACATTCCCGTTCCAAACCAACTGCTATTATCAGCACCTGACTGCACACGTGAAACCTGTTTTCTAGAAACAATATTATCCGTCACAGTTGTTGTCCTGTCTGCTACGTAAAGACACACACAACTACGTAGCCAAAATGCCAAACCACAAGTCTCTCACATAAATCATGTGAAGAATAGCATTAAAACATGAATAATAGCGGACATCTAATGTTAATCTACATGTTACTGCCAATAATAAAGTTTATACTGAGTGAACTGTGTGTGTTTTCAGGGTTTAGGCACAGATGAGGAGACACTCATGGAAATTCTGTGCACACGATCAGGAAAGCAGCTTCAAGAAATCCGTGGGGCTTACACTCAATGTAAATCATTTCCCCAAACCTTTGATTATTGTCAATACATTCCAACTCCTAATCAATAGTCTCTTGTATTCTGATATCTTGTTTTTTTTTTCAGTGTATAAGAAGGACCTGGAGAAGGAGCTGAAAGGAGAAACCAGTGGCGACTTTGAGAAGCTCGTTGTCGCTGTGTTAAATGTAACTGCAGCATTTACATCCTCTCTCCTCCACTTATAACCTGCTCATAAACAGAAACGCAGAATATTAACGACATTCACTTGGATTAAAATGCTTTTCTTTCTCCACTCCTCTCTCCCGACAGAAAGAAACCATTGCTGGTGCTGTTCAGAGAGATACCGAGGTATTATATTCCATATTGTTTGTGCTGTAGTTGTATATGAGGATGAATTTTAAGTATAATATTATAACAAATAATAATAATAAATATGGAATGCCAAGGACACAAGCTACTCATACTTCATTAGTGTTTGGGTTGTGGAACAGTGCCGAAATCATAATTTTGAACATATATATACATATATATACATATATATATATATACATATATATATATATATATATATATATACATATAGATAAATATAAAGCTTATAAAGCATATTTTTACTGTGCACTGCTGTAAGGTGAACCTAAATAAATGTAGCATTATTATTATTCTCCCCATATACTGTATATGATTTCTATTTGGCATAATATAGTTAATAAAATTGTGAATCACCACGAAAATAGGACGCCGGGGACTTAACTTTAAACTTTTAAAGTTTAAAGTTAAGTTTTAAAGTAACAGTGAACTCTGACAGGTTGAGTCCTGTTCATTTTTGCTGCATCATGCCTGCCAACATGGTCATGTGATGTCTGGAGCTCAGTAGAAACAGAGACCTTGTCTAACATGGAGCCTGTAGTCATGGTAACCTGTTTTTGTTGTATTCCCAGTATCTCTCTGCATCACTGCGAGCGAAAAAAGCTGACCCAGCACCATGGATCACCATACTGACCTCCAGAGACGTGAACCATCTCGACAAAGGTGAGGCCGTGTGGGTTTTTTTTTTAAACTCATATTTTTTGTCTTTACTGCCTTTGATGAAAGTCATGTGTGTTTTAAATATGCACGTGTTTATTCACCTGCCCTCTGTGCCCACAGTGTTGATGGGACTGGAGCTGGAGAGTGGACAGCTAGCGGAGGAGCTGGTGGAGAAGCGATTCACAGGAGACTTGCGATTGGGTTTGAAAGTTTTAGGTCAGTGTTGTTTGAGATTGTTTGCACGGAGATAGTTATACACTGTACTTATACTTAAACTTAGACTTAATATGTCTCATAAACTATGTTGTTATTCACATTTTAATGATATGTTTGGCTAAAATTTCACTTCAGTGTTACATTGTTAGTGGCCTCAAACACCTGAAGATTTCTTGTGTACGTTGTATAAATATATATAGTCATCGACTTTTGTTGATATCTTTATCATGACAGTGCAGTGCATTCAAAACCCTTACACCTACCTCGCTAAAAGGCTAACAACCATGAAGGTAAGATCTTTTTTAATCCATTCATTCTGTGGGTAACTGTTATTGTTTTCAATAAATGTGTTCCCCCTAAAACATTTAAAGAAATTGCTTAATTATGGTTAGTACGCTTTTTTATGGGCAGAAAATGACAAACATTTTCACTACAATGAACATTACACAAATCTCTACAAGCAAGAGTCAATAGTTTTTGCTGCCATGTGTGCAATATGCATATATCATAACAGAAAACTGTTTTCAGTCAATGTTATCTATCTGTAAATTCAAACAATGTCTGTCTTAGTCACATAACACAATTTGCAAACTGCAAAACATACGAGGCTCAATATTTTTCTTGTTATTTATCAAAGTGCTAATGTGCTCTAAAATTACAATTTGACTAGACTGACAATAATAACAGGCTTTGTTGAATTGTGTAAACCTGTAAATGGACATGTTTAGTTAATTTGCTTGTTATAAAATCTGCAAAGATAAAACTAACATGTGTGGGGAGATAATGTTGATACTGTGTCAGGTCTGGGTTTAACAATAGAGAAGGGTGCTAGCAAGCTAATGCTATCTATCCAACTTAATTCAAGAATTATTTTATTATCATTATGCATACGCAAATTTATCTGGCAACTCTCGGCTTCACCTAGGGAAGAATTAAAGTGAATAGAGTACAACAAAGTAATCGAGATGCTCGTAGAAGAAAAATGCCACGAACATCGTTCTTAGCATTTACCGTTAATAGCACTTTTTAAATCCAGAAATGTTGGTTTTTGAAACAGATGTTGTGAATAAATACAAATACTGTAAAAAATACAATTTTCCGGCTCTGTTACATTGCTTACATCATGACATATCACCCTAAATGGAACACGCCCAAAGAGTGGGATAGAATAGAATAGAATAGAATGCCTCTATAATTGGAGCGCTTAGCCACACATAAAAACAACAATCAGCATAAACATGTCATTCACACAATCAGACACACTATTTATTATATAAATATATTTCTTTATTTAATTTTTTTAATTAAAAAATATGAACAAGAGAGAACAACAGACAGGGTCATCACAGGTCAGACAGGAAGCACATGTGTGAAACATTATACAGCTTCATTTAGATTGAAATAAAAATACAATCAAATATGTTGAGTTACCAAGCAATATCAAATTATTTCATAATTGTTTTCATAACAGGTCACCACAAATTTTTTCCAATATTTCTCATATTTTTCATCAACAGTTTCCTGAACTATTTCTATCCATTCTGTTATTATTGGAGGTTCCTTATTCTGCCACTTCCTGGTTATTGCCTTTTACGGCTCAATATTAATATTTGTGATAAATACTTTTTTTATAAATACCTGCCCTGCCAATTATTGATCTGATTTCCTTTCATACTTCTTTCCAAAATGTAGTTATAGTGGGACATTCCAAAGAAATGTGAAAATCTCACTTTTATTAATTACATTTTTCTGTACTTTTGTGTGTTCCTGTTTTGTACACTGTTTTTCTCACTTTTGTTTGGTACTTATTTTTCTATTTCTTGACAGCACTATTAAATACATGTGCTTTTTTTTTTGCGTCCACCTTGTTCTTCTGTTTTATTACAGATGTCATAATTTGTCCAAAAGGCCAAGCCATGTTTTCACATTATTGTATATGTAATATAGTCTCACTGAAGAAAGTAGAATGTACATTTATTACATGTATAAATCAGTGTTGGTGGTGAGTGTATTTCCCTCTTGCAGGGGCCACTGGTGCAGGGGATTCTGATTTCTCACTCCGAGGAAGATCTGCTGTGTGTCCGAGCTGCCTTCCTCAAATTAACAGGCACTTCTCTCTACACGACTCTGCAGGTGGGTCAATCACATGACATGTTTAGTGTCATAATCACGTTTTTATTCCTCAACATGAAAGGCTCAGACATTTTAACATGTAAACATCATGTGTTTTTCCCACAGAAACATTTCAAGGGAGATTATCTTCAGGCTGTGATGGCCATCTGTCGATCTGAAGATTAAAACAAAAACTGCACATTTTGAGTGGTTCCACTTTTTATTCATTTTATATAGTTTTCCTCCCTGTATGAGTCAATGGTGGTACAAAAATAAACGTTTTGTTGTGGTGCTTTTCATATTTTTATCGAGTTTCCTTTAAAATCCCTGCTTTGCTAATGTTTGGTTTGATGACAGAAAGTTAGGTGAATGTTATATGAATGCAGGCTGGGTTTATTCATTACTTTTATTTTCTCCAATACTTCCTCTTCATCCTGATGTTGTATTTACATATGATCTTTATATACAGAACCACTGCCTTAGACTATACCACAGTCCAAAAAATTCCCAATAGCACAAAGTTCAAATGCATTTGATTGAATAACATGGTACATTAAACTGCTGATTTACGTGTTGACCACCCTAGACTGTATTTATGAAACCCACTTTCAGCTTGAGTTAACTTTGCAAGTGGGTTTTAACTATTTACTGCTCAGGCAAAGAACTGGTACATCAATAAAGGCACTACAGAAAAAAGCAGAGAGGCTTTAACTCCTGAGCCTCTGCTGGGCCTGGTTGTAGTTGCTGGGGTCACAGGTGTCGTGGAGGTTGGGGGACTAGTTGTAGTTGTTGGGGAAACAGTCGTAGTAGAGGTTAGGGAACCAGTTGTAGTTGTTGGGGCTACAGGTGTCGTGGAGGTTGGGGAACCGGTCATAGTAGAGGTTGGGGAACCAGTTGCAGTTGTTGGGGCCATAGGTGTTGTGAAGGTTGGGGAACCAGTTGTAGTTGTTGGGGCCATAGGTGTTGTGGAGGTTGGGGAACCAGTTGTAGTAGTGGTTGGGGAACCAGTTGCAGTTGTTGGGGCCACAGTTGTAATAGTGGTTGGGGAACTTGCTGCAGTTGTTGGAGCCACAGTTGTAGTAGAGGTTGGGGTACCAGTTGCAGTTGTTGGGGCCACACTTGTAGTAGTGGTTGGGGAACTCGCTGCAGTTGTTGGAGCCACAGTTGTAGTAGAGGTTGGGGAACCAGTTGCAGTTGTTGGGGCCACAGTTGTAATAGTGGTTGGGGAACTTGCTGCAGTTGTTGGAGCCACAGTTGTAGTAGAGGTTGGGGTACCAGTTGCAGTTGTTGGGGCCACACTTGTAGTAGTGGTTGGGGAACTCGCTGCAGTTGTTGGAGCCACAGTTGTAGTAGAGGTTGGGGAACCAGTTGCAGTTGTTGGGGCCACAGTTGTAATAGTGGTTGGGGAACTTGCTGCAGTTGTTGGAGCCACAGTTGTAGTAGAGGTTGGGGTACCAGTTGCAGTTGTTGGGGCCACACTTGTAGTAGTGGTTGGGGAACTCGCTGCAGTTGTTGGAGCCACAGTTGTAGTAGAGGTTGGGCAACCAGTTGCAGTTGTTGGGGCCACAGTTGTAGTAGTGGTTGGGGAACCAGGTGTGGTTGTTGGGGCCATAGGTGTTGTGGAGGTTGGGGAACCAGCTGTAGTAGTGGTTGGGGAACCAGTTGCAGTTGTTGGAGCCACAGTTGTAGTAGAGGTTGGGGAACCAGTTGCAGTTGTTGGGGCCACAGTTGTAGTAGTGGTTGGGGAACTCGCTGCAGTTGTTGGAGCCACAGTTGTAGTAGAGGTTGGGGAACCAGTTGCAGTTGTTGGGGCCACAGTTGTAGTAGTGATTGGGGAACCAGTTGTAGTTGTTGGGGCCATAGGTGTTGTGGAGGTTAGGGAACCAGCTGTAGTAGTGGTTGGGGAACCAGTTACAGTTGTTGGGGCCACAGGTGTCGTGGAGGTTGGGGAACCAGTTGCAGTTGTTGAGGCCACAGTTGTAGTAGTGGTTGGGGAACCAGTTGCAGTTGTTGGGGCCACAGGTGTCATGGAAGTTGTCGTTGCTTCAACCTGGACATTTTTGGGGACATTTTTTTTAGTCGGTTTGAGATCAATTACAAATCGAAGAAAAAATAAAATAGTTCCCCATTGGACAGCACCACATTGAATGTGTGTGTGTAAATAAATCCAAACCATTAAGGTCATTGCAGCGGAATTGTAGGTCAAGCTGCTCTACCAAACACAGGAGTCTTGGAGTAGGCCTATTATATATATGTATATTGTAGATATATATTTATATACAAATCGCGAGAGGCATCACAAACCCTGCCGCTGTGTTTTTGTAGTGGAAAACCAACCTAAACGCCGTGCTGTGCCGTGGCAAGGCCAGTCGAGACGAGCTGGGACCATAATGGAAAAGGGCCATAATAATATTACTTTGACGATCAATTGATCTTGAAAGTAATACGGAAGTTTCTGTGGGTTTTTGCTGAGTAATTATTAGGGCTGTAACGATACACCAAACCCACGATTCGATTCGTATCACGATTTTTGACCCTCGATTCGATTTGGTTTTTTTTTGGGGGGGGGGGGGTTTATTTTTTATTAAATACTGTTTGAAAAACCTTTATAAACTGAACACCAAAGAAGAAGATTAACTATGCAAATTATTAACAATATAAATAGCCATAAATAGCCAAAGCTATAACACTTCTGTTTTCTTTGTAACAAAATACTGTTGAAAAACAAACAGAACTAAACTTCACTGTGGAGATGATTCGAGCATGTTGAAAATTCTTCTTCAATCAAGTTCTCTTACATTTACAAAGTAAATTAAATGGTTACTGTTTCACACTGAGGTAACTGAGGCTTACCGCCTGTGCTGCAAACCACAAATCTAGTAAGTAAACATTAAACAAATGAACAACTTCTTTCTTTTAAGAAAACCAAACTCGTTGTGGAGTTGATTTAAGGGAGTTGAACATTCTTCTTCTTCAGAAGAGGCTTGCTCTCTGTGCTGTGACAGCTTGTGTAAGGGCAGCTGTAGCATCACCTGTTTCTCCTTCAGCGCAACTTTTGCAGGCAGGCGTTACATGATTCATTGGATCTGAACGGGAGAGATAACTCTGGGAGTTGGAAGGGGTGTGTCGCGATTCTGCTTTATCACACCGCGACACAGGATCGTGGATCTGAGTGTCACGATTTCGGTTTCATATTGCATATTGTTACAGCCCTAGTAATTATGCTTAAATGTTTTGTAAATGTAATCCCTCCAGTAATATATTGTTGAGTAATGCTGTGCTGCCCAACATTAGTTGTAATTATCATATTATTGTGTTTATGTTTTGTTAGATAAACAACAATTTTACACTGACTGAAAACATTTCTCTGCTGTTGCACGAAATCTATTCAATTATATTTTAACATTACATTACATTACATGTCATTTAGCAGACGCTTTTATCCAAAGCGACTTACAATAAAACAAGCAATTTAAGCAATTTATTTAAAAAATAATTGCTTAGCTTTTTTTTTTTCAAGACAAAGAGGCTTTGATAGCATTGCCATGAAAAGAGATTTAAATTTGAATATATTTTCAAAGGTATATGAATGTTTACCTTAACTAATGTCAGCAGAAGCAGCGTGTAAAGTCCCAGAGGCAGCATCTTTACGGTAAGACAGGACAGAGATGCACCAGAGATGTTCATGAAATTGTGCGGCACTTTCGGCAACGTTCCTGTGGCTTTCCTCTGCAAAAGTGAGAACCTTTTATATGATTCACTTTAATATGAAACCCATCATGTTTCATAAAAGGGGAGGAGGGATTTATGACATACAGTTTACATGAAGGCCTGGCTCCCAGTGGGTGGTTCTCCAACCTGTGTGTGACACCAAACTTCTCACCTTTGTGTTTTGTTATAATTACTTCCTGCTTTATGCGTTATTAATTTTAGAACTTCCTGTTAAGTGTACATTCACAGGAATAAAAAAAACACAGTCATGTTTGATATTTATAGACACTGCTCATTGTAGATTGTAAGAAAAACTCAGCTCTTATTTCTCATAACAATCCCCTAGCCAACATTTATTGACATTGTATTTTAAAAACTATCTGGAAACACCTGGATAATGGTTAAATGTTGTTTTAGTTCCAGTTGAAATATGCTGAGGGAAACAAACTACACAACAAGGAAACTATAGCCTTCCAAGATTTGTTCGACAAATTCATTCGTATAACACTTTTTAGATATGAAAAGCAATAAACAACTTTGCATTTAATCAATTACAAAGATTATAACCACCAAGAATACATAGACTTAAAGTAGTAAAATATAATAAAACATGTAAGATAAGGTTATAATAATGACAGCGAAACCTTAAAAACTAAATTTCCACCTTTTTTTCCACATACTGTCATTGTTTTTGAATAATTCAGATATCCAACCCACTTTGTTTAGTTTTGACTTTTATGACTTGATGATGTTTTGCATTGCACCTGCTGATTATTGCAGGGCTGTTCTCTCTTTTTCCATGGATTTAATAGTCTGAAAAGCATTTCAATCTGTTTGAAGGGCAATATGAATATAATTCTAATGCAGCGTGACATTTAGGTCTTTATACTTCTGTTCCTCAAACCGTTTTTTTTCACCTCACAATACAATACAATCTGATTTCTTTCTGTACTGTATTGTGCCAACAAAAACCTTTTGGCTGTATTTACATAAATGTGATATAATTGGAAGACAATTATATTTATTTTTACATATTGATTTATTTAACAGCAACAACACGTAAATGCAACTTTCACAATACGAAAATGAAAAGGCTCTTTAATGACACGTTTTTATTTGTAACATATCAAGGTTTTTGGCTATACATAAATGTGGTGTAACTGGAAGAAATTTGTATCTATATTTAATTATGATTGATTTATTTTACACATGGATGCAATTCTCGCAATACGAAAATGAAAACACCATAATCAATGCTCTTTATGGACACATTATTTGTAACATATCCATTTTTATATAAGTTCTTTTGGATACACTAATATGTGATATAATTGGAAGGAAATCACATGTATTGATTGATTTTTTTTGACATCTGAATATAAGGTAACATATGCCATGTATAGCTGTACGTAATTTACAGCCCTTGTCCTTGGTTACACATCAATGATACTAACTACAGTGATCACAATAGTGATGAAAACAGTGTAAATATTATAAAGGATATACCTGAAATACATCAGAAAACAGCAAATAACTGCTCTTGTTTTTGCCTTTCACACATCATCGCAGGACACAGCAGGACAATGATTCACATGACTGTTGTCTTTTGTTAATGATTAAGCTGTGTCACTCAGACCTGTTCAGTTACTCATGGAGGAAACTTTTATTCAAAGCAAACAGTGGAAACAATAAAAAATTAAATAAAAAGTTAACTCCAGTGCCGAGCCAGCGGGGTGCACTCACGACCAAAGAGCCTGGAGAACCAAAGAGACGCCCAGCAGAGGGATGGACATGGAGATGAGGCTCAGTCTGTTCTCTAGTGTCACTGTGGTTCCAGTGGTTGCTGCAGTGGTGGCAGCGGTGTCAGTGGAGGCAGCAGTGGCAGTGGTGTCAGTGGAGGCAGTGGTGTCAGTGGAGGCAGTGGTGGCAGCGGTGTCAGCGGTGTCAGCGGTGTCAGTGGAGGCAGTGTAAGGCTGCGTTGTATACGTTGTCTCGTTGGATGTCATTGTTGTGTTGACAGCTGATGATGAGTTCTGAATACAGTAGACACCATAAAGAAATGACATGCATAAGTATAATAGATATTAGGACATTATAAAGCCCGTGGCCAAGAGGAGAAGAATTGGAGTTGTAACTGGAGGGTTGGCAGTTGAAATCCTGGAAGGGCTGGAATGCCCTTGAGCAAGGCACCAAATCCCCCAATGCTTTCTGGGTAATGGGGCATTCAGTGTGGGCAAAAATAAAAAGTCTAATTATATAAAAAGATAATAATTAAAAATCAAATTCTGCATATAATATATTAGATATTGTAACAACAATCTGCCATTATGTGATATTTATGTTTAATATATAAATTTTTTTTACTGCCAGTTTGTGCGTGACAAAGTAACTTATTCGCAGTAAACCTATTATTTATTGATTGATTTAATTGACTTTGTGCATGTGTTGCAGCCATGTGGAGACACCACGCTTATCCTGGTCATTCATCTGTGAATATATACGATAGTAGTATTTGATTTAGTTAAGTATTATTTGTTCAAATGTGGTTTTCCACAATTCTGTTTCCTTCCTCCCTTAAGTTAGTTTCGTAAGTGGAAGGTGGGTGGAGAGAGACATTTAATATTTACATAAAACACATATTAAATGTCTCTCTCTACCTACTTTCTATTGGTTAATTATTAGTCCCACAATGGGTAAAGGTAAAAAATAAACAGATATTTCCACATCTATGAATGTACAATATATAAGTTATTAAGATTCTAAAATAGAATAGACTATAAGTAACCAGAATATACAGTAATATTTACAGGGTATCCAGGATTAACACTTCCCTCTCCTTGTATTCTTATTCTGACACTGATTGACTATATGTCCATATGTCACGTCCTGGTTGTAAATAAGAGTGCCCGACAAATTTAAAGGAGGCTAAATTAGTGGAGGCTAATTAATCTGAAGGGTAGTGCCTTGCTGTTGTCCCCACACAACACAGAAATTGAAACGCCACAAAATTAGTAAATAAGTTGAATACTGGAAATAAATGTATGTGTGAATGTTTTGTAACAAGAATTCTGTCTCCCTTTGAGATGACCAATAAAGCATATCTATGCTATTTATCTGTCTAGCTAGCTACAGCCAGAGTAGTTCAGTTTCCAATTTTGTAAAAAAATAATAATACATATATATATTTACCTGTGCAAAGACAAATTCCATCAGAACCAGTGAAAACAGTCCCAGCGCAAGATTTTTCATATTTGCTGAAGGATGAATTCCCTTCAAGGCTAAAACTAGAGCTAACGTTATAAAGTCTAATTTAAGGTTTAGCTCACTCGTGTGTCCTCGCTGTGTGCATCAGTTTTGTAAACATGTGTTTTTGCCTCATGCAGTCAGGTTTTATGTGCATGACATTCAGATTATTCACCTGAGTCCCGGTTTTCTTTCCAGGAGGTCCAGCCTCTGGTAAACCATAAATGCAAAATAACAAGCAAATCCAAAGAAATCAGTGTCGTCATGGATATAAGAGGCAAATGAGGTGCAATAAAAGAGTTCCTCACCATAGTGATTTCCAATTTGTTTTAATTCATTTAAATCAGATGGAAGTAGAGTTAAACTACCAATATATCAGAGCTTGATGTGTTTTTGTTTCATTTACCTTCAATTCAACAAAGAAATGTAACAATTTCCCTGTTGTTCTAAATCTGTTATGTGATATTTAGTTAATCTAATTCTGCATTTAGATTCTAAAGAATATAGAGAAACAACGAGACACCTACTATATTTGAAGAAAACCATTTTCACTTTTGTCATTCCACCCTCTCATCCCAGAGTCTTTCTCATTCTGGAGAATCCTTGAAGCAGACCATTAGACACATTAAAGGTGGCTAACTTGAATTTGGATGAAGTGAACTGAACTGAATTTCTTGAATCTAAAATCAAAGGTTCAAAGGTTTTTTTTAATAATAATTTACAGAATACATTTAAATTCTAATGCCTGTGAAATTACAATTTTATTTGGTTCAAATAGTCACTTACATTTTGAAGTAATGTATGCAAAGAGATTTTGTGAAGCAGTTCAGTGCAAACAATGCGTGTTGCATTTAAGTGCTAAATGTATGACAGTTGGAACCGTTAAATTAAGTTGAAAAAAAAAAAAATCAAACATTAACATAGACTTATCATTTAAAATAAGATTAAGACTTAAAGCACTGCAGTGTCTCTTGGGTGTACATGTTCAGCCTGAGGCACTGTAGACCAGTACGGCGATGGTCGGCACCAGAAGTTGACTGTAGTAGCCAAAGACTCCACACCCTCTGTTATATGGTGTAGTTGCTGTTGTTGCAGTGACGTTCCCAGTCGTGGCCGCTGTGGATCCAGGGGTAGGAGTAGTTGCAGTTGGAGTAATTGCAGTTGTAGTAGTAGTAGGGATAGGAGTAGTAGGAGTTGTTATTGCAGTAGTGATAGGAGTAGTATGAGTTGTTGTATTAGGAGGAGTAGTAGAATTGGTTTCACCCTGTAAAAGACAAGTTGGCATTACAGAGATGGAATGACGCCAAGGTTGTAATGTTTATATTCCCACATGGATATTTTACATGTGGTTTCTATTCTATTTGTTCAGATTTGTATATGACCATGAACATTTCTTCAGTGTTAAGGGCCATTTATACTCTACACAAGACAGAGATGAACGGAGCTTTGTGTCCCTATACTTTGATTGCATTTCGTCCGTCATTGTGCACAGGAGAGCTTAATCATGCTTTTTTGTCTATTTAAAAACAAGCACAATAAAAGAACCTCTTCAATGGTCGCCATGTTTGTTGATGCCTGCAACTTGGCACATACACTGCCCTCTAGAGGAAGGATTGCGTCCATAGCAACGCAAAAGATGCACAAATGCATTTAGGACCATGTAGGTGGAACATTAGAGGGAATTTAAAATAAAGAAACAAAAAAGGGGGTTTTCATTTTTACTTTTGTTATTAGTTTGATGTTTGTGATTCATTGATGTTAAGTTACATTAATGCAGAAGAATCAGAAAGGCTAATTCAAAGTCTTCCTATAGTCTTACTTGTTGTAAATTGGGACATCTATATTTTCATTGTGATATTGTTAGGATTATTCCTCTATATTCATTTACAATTTTTATATAATTTGCCAGCACAGTAGAGTGTCTTATCCAAGCACAAATTGTCACGTGTCCCACTCTACCCCACATTTGGTCTTGATGCTATAGATTCTCTTGTTCTTGCACTATGTACTTAGAGACGTGTGTAACATAAAGAAAGTCAGCGTCAGACTACCAGACTGAATTATGTTAAATTACAAATAAATTATGTCAAGCAAAAGTTAGTGTTGCTTTGAAGAAAACCCTGTCACTGTACAGGAAGGCAACAATTACACATATTTAAACTTGGCAAATAAAACTAAAACTCCACTCATAAAAAAATAAATAGCTTACAGAATAAGGTTATTATGCCTTATTCTGTAACCTATTTATTTTTTTATTCTATAAAAACAGAAGTGAGAAGATAAAAACATCACCCTTTACCCTTATCAGTTACTTATCACATGGCTAAATTTCCATATCATGCCCTGCTCTCGTTTTTCCTCATATCTGTATTTCCTGCCTGTATTAAACTTTCAGTTAAAGCCTCGCTGCAGTACAGAAGAATCTGTGTCCAGATCAATTGTGGTCAAACTATGCAAAGGCCAAGCACCTGCTGTCCCAGTATGAGGTATGATGCATGTTTTTTTTTTGCATATCGCTGTGGTTGACGAGAGCCAGCAGTATGTAAATGGGACGCACTGTTTGTTTAATGTATAAAGGTCCACAGTATAGTTTTGTTTTTACTTTTTCCTCCCAAGAGGATTAGGGCCACATGTGGATCTTTTTGGGAAACAAATAAAAATGAAAAAGCCAGAAATCTGATGGGGAAAAAAGACTTTCATCTCCGTATTCTAACTTTCATCCAAATACTTTTTTCCCTTGAATTCTGATTAATCAGATTTTCTCTGACTGTAATCTTAGAAAATCTTACTTCTTCTTAAATGAATTCTGACTTTAATCTTGAATCTGACTTTAATCTCAGATAGTAATTCTGACTTTTTTATCTTTTCTTTCTCAGCATTATGACTTGAATCTTAGAACTCTGGCTATTCTTTTTTGAATTTTTTTACTTTGCTTCCAGAAAACATTCACATGTCGCCTCTTCTGTAGAAGGAAGCCCATGACTCAAAGTGTACCTGTCTGTATTCATTTTAGCAAACACATAAAATAAAGTCAAATAAAATGAGATAAAATTAAAAATCTGATTCTTAAATGAATCTTGTCAACCTATGCACATTTTAAAGAAAAGCCCTGAAAGGACTCTTAAAATTCTCTGTAAAAGACAGAAACAAGTAAGTTATTTCATGCACATTTCAATTATATTATTTCAAATATTTAACCTTTGTTTAACCAGATAAAAGACCCATTGAGATCAAGATCTCTTTCACAAGGGTGACCTGGCCAAGAAAGGCAGCAGCACACATTATAGTTAATATTTTATTATTCCTTACAAGAATAGAAAAAAATGCCCCTTTGACTTTGCATTTTGTTCCATTTACCTGACCTATTTGAATCTGACCACATTGTTAGAAAAACAAAACACTGTACACTCTGCTTGTTGTGTGTCCACTAATCCCAGAGGGTTAATGTTTGGCCATCACTGACTGACATCACTGATCACCACCTCGGGTATAAAGCTGAGTACATGAGAATATTGCGACTTATTTTGCTTTTTAAATTTAAATTTATTTTCATTTTTATTTTATTGCTGCACAGTTGCACAGTGGGGCTTGTTGTAGAGTCATTTCACTGGCGGTGTACTTGTACATCCACATGTGACAAATAAAAACTTGAATCTTGAATCTTGAATCTCTTACCTCCACGCTGCCCAGTAACATGAAGGTCAAAGTGACACAGAGGACAAGCATCTCGAACGTCTTCATCTCGGAGTCCAGCTGTTCCCTACGTCGGTCAAGTTGTGGCTGCTCCTGCTTTCCTGTCTGTATTTTTATACCTGCCTGATTTCCTGAACTGATAACAGTTAGTGGGAAGTGTAGAGCAGAAGGAGGAGAAAAAAACAACCAAAAAAAACATTTACTGTTCCCTGAAGAAGCACCAGCCATATATCTACATCAATAAATAACTCCAACAACAGACAACATCTAAGTCTTAAGTCTTTATTGTTTAAGGTATTTGACCTCATGTCAACACCACGCTATTCCAGATTATTCATATTCAAGGTTATTCTGGCTGGGTGTGCTCTTTATTCATGACATTTCTAATGTTACATGTGGTCAAATTTAAACAAAAGCAGTTAAACAAAATGTGGTTAAATGTGTAATTCTTGCCCTTCCTGTCATGTACCTGGGATTTTACAATTTTCAGTTTCTCTTGGTAAAAAAGTGAAATAAGTTTGCATTCCTATTTCTTTAATTCGGCTTCATCCCCTTCATTGTTCATCAGTATTATCTTTATTTCCCTTTCCTTAATTATTTTTGAGTGTCTATTATTTTAACTTGTATATGCTTGTAACTTGTTTTTCTACCTCACGCATACTTTTACTCAATTTTGTTATTGGTTTTTCTCTTGTATTTATGTGTGAGGAAAAATAAAATTAAATAAATGAATAAAGCAATAATAATGTATGTATAGTTAAAAAAACAAAACAAAAAATATTTTAACAATAATATTAACAATTTGATTTTGACCAGGATCATGGGTGAGGTTTTACAGTGTAGAGTCTGTTTGCCGAGTAAACATGAAACATGGGAATGACTGAGTATAATAGCGTGACACTTTTAGGGACATTTCACATGTTACCTCTGTCCTTTTAGGTCATTTTTTTACTTAGCATGGGGAGATTTATCACACGATGACACATGCAATAAAAGATGCTAAAAACTGACAAAATGTTACTATTATTACTGTTATCCTGTATTTAACAAACAGGAAAACACAGGTTTACACAGTGTATTACATTGTAATGAATCAGAATTTTGATGAAGGCTCACATAAATGTTACAAAAATATTTTCCACATTGATTATTATTGTTTCTATGTCCCGACAATGTGAAATCTTCATTTTTCATTTTTATTCAATAAGCAAGAATAAACAAGCCTTTATGGGGTCCTAAGCAGAATTAGATTTTGGACCCACCACCAACCAACACCTATTATTGATACCAATAACACCAGATAACTTAACACAATTTAGATATCTAAATATATTATCTAGAGTTCGTTAATATGTTAAAATGTTTTTGTTTTTTCTCCACACACTAATGGCTTATGCCTTGGGTCGGCTCTGCAGGTGCAGAAGCTAATTTGCTTCCTATTCATACTTAACTTTTTATTATTGTCAGACAGAAACTTGTAAAGACCTAACAATGGAATATAACCATAGAAACCCATCAGTAGTGACTTTGGGGAGGTGATAAGACCCCACCCTGATAACATCGTGTGATAACACAAGAATTCTAGTGCTGTGAGTATATTTGTGCTGAAAATTTGGTTAATGTTACATTTCACTTGTTGACCTCCGACTCGGGGGGAATGTACCACTGTGATATTTAGATTTTGATACCAAATACAAATAGTTGTAGTAAAACTACTTCCTTATCGCGTCCAGTGAAACAGAACTGATGCAACGACCTTGGTGAGCTTGTAAGAGAAGAAATAATATCTGAATTACACTAACGCTTTGTTAGAGCCTGTTTATTTTCCTATAAATCTTTGACTTATCTATTTTTTTTAAGGGAAAGCAAACAGACAATCCCTCTCATATGGATTTTTATTAGGTCGAAATATGACTGAGAGAGACAAAGAGAGAGAGAGCGAGATGGACGCGACAGTAGTGAGGACTCTTCTCTTCCGTGTGCACAAGACATTTGAAGGTTTTTAAATACAGCCAACAATATATACAAAAAAAAGTTGAGTAAAGAAAGTATAGCTATACTATTTTATTTTATTTGAATAAAAATAACACCACCTAAGGCTACATCGAAACGCAGATGAAAAAAAACAACCTACTTCCTGTTACAGGTTTTGACTAGACACTATGTGAGGTTACAGCCAGTCCTTTGTGGAGCCTTATCAACCGTGTCATTATCACCATTTTCAATCTTTCCTGGTGTCACACGTTTAATGTTTCTGTCAGATAAACGTGCTCCGTGTCATCAGGGTCAGTAATCTTGACCTTAAGCTTTTATTCGACATATTTTATCAGAAGAGTGAAATCGGCTTAGTGTGTTCAAAACGTTAGAGAAAAGAAAGATAAAAGCAATATGTTTTATTTGATATAAAAACAAGAGTAGTCAGAAAGTGCAGACCTCTGGCAAGGCATTATCACTTTATCACCTGTGTTTTTGATCCAATGATCGTTATAGAACAGTCTGACCACAGTGTGAGGAGGATCAGGTCAACGTACAGCAGTAAAAGTTAATTGACATCAATATTTATGTCACCTCTACTGAGGCTGCCATTTTGGACCACCATGTTTTTACAGTAGCCCACAATGGACAAACTAAACATCTTTTGAATTTTGCTAACTGAAGGCTATACTTATGTTCTCCAACATTCTTGGAAGGGCTGAGTCAGGTGAGAGATATTCAGCTGTTGCGTGCAAACTCACCAATAAATGTTGTCACACTTTACACACAATTCCAATCAAAGTTTATTTTTTAATGTTTATATGAACTACTGGTAAAGTTCAATACAAAATATGAAAACAATAAAAAAGTATGAAAACAATAAAAGAAATAAAACAATAAAAGCAATAAAAATATAGAAGTGCAATCAAGAATTGTGTAAATTGACCGACCATATTGCACATGGAACAAAGGAAAAATGGTATCTTATTGTTTTGATTCTGGGGACCTTGTACAGTTTTTAGTATTTCTGGGGCTATGTTAGCAAAAATCGAATTTACTAGCCATACAAAGGACACCTGTGTTGAATATTTGCTGCATAACAATTATTGTATGATGATATAAAGTGGTTCATAACTCTGTTTGAATGGAAGTATTGTAAACTCCTCACATATTCTACTATGACACAATAACGTTAATGCTTTTGCAAGCATTTTGTGTTACTTTGTAAGTTTTTCAACCTCGTCTTGTTGTCCCAGTGGGTCTGTGTTTGTGTTGGTGAGCAGATCCTCTCCTACTCTTGAGAAGGAAACACATTAGCTGCAAAAGGGATGGAGGATAAGGAGAATTTATTTTCCACTGTGCTCATTTGAGTGAGAACATCCTCCCTCATGTGTTTGACTGTAGCTCAGAGTTTCTTAATATTCCTATCGTTTCTTACAGCTGTGCGAGAGGTCATAGCACCAACACTGTCCAGCACTGGTGCTTCAAATGGGACAGACAGTAAGTTACTGAAGTTATGCAGTAATGTTTTATAAGACAAGACGTTGATTGTTCACAGGGTTTTATATGAAAGTTAATTGTTGCCTTTGTATTTCCTGATGTGTCACACACTATACCTTACCGAGATGAGTGTTTAAAGTTCATCTGAGGCATTAGTGTTGAACAAAGGCAACAGATAAACTGCCTTTGTTTGCCTGTTACCTTACCTACAGTATTATGTCACTGTTTTTTTTCCATCCATCCATTACCTACAGCTTTATCCTCCTGTGAGGGGGTGCTGTGCCAATCTCAGCTGACATAGGCGTTATGTCACAAGTATTTTATTTGAAATATCCTTTTTGCAGCTTATATGACATGGACATTGTAAAGCTAGATGGAGGGAAATATGTTTACGGACCCTGTAAACAATGTGTAAGTTGGTGTTATTTTACAGCTATAGTTCTCTGAACACTGTATGTCCTTTTGTTTTATGCCCTGTTTACAGAACGGTTTGAACAGATTTACAGGTTTACCTCACTTTCAAACCCAGATAATGAGAAGGATGACAGCTCTGATGAGGAGCATCTTCCACCAGTCACAGTGTAAGGTATGTTATCAGTCAGACCATAATCTCTTTACAGTCACAGTCAGAACTGACAGAGAAAATCGGCACTTCAGGTGAATCATGGCTTTGTTCATATATTTCCTTCCTCTTTATTGATAGACACGCCCATTATATTGTACATAAGTGATATTTGTTGACATGTTCACTCAGTGTTGTATGTCATAGGTACCAGATATTTAGTTAAAATGTTTGTAATTGCAGTTTCAGAATGCTGTAGAAGAAAACCCCCCAGCAGATACAGCATGTATGTCCTGAAAGAAGAGAAGACCTACACCTTCATCCCTGAGCTACAAGCAAGGACTGTGCAGAGGACTCAACACTGGAGTGAGGACATGTCAACATCAGAGACTTGGACCATTTGACCTGCAGCGTCCACATCAGCGTTGATGCAGACAGAAGCCAGGAGCGGTCTGGGTCTTTACTGCAGCATATCAACAACAATCATACACTGAGTTGATTCTAATATGTGACATCGAGACTGATGCTGATATGGACTGAAAACAGCTGAAGTTCACCACACTTTTGTTTCACAACAAAAGTAAAACAAAAGTTTTACATACGTAAAACTTATAAACGTGTCTTTATATGGGAACCAACGTAGCGCTCAGTTGTACATTTCAGCCTCTCCACATTTTAAAAAAACAACCCATGTTACCCCAAAGTACTGGATAAGCTTACAGAAAGTTAAAATAAACAATGCAATAAAGTCAAAAATAAAAAAAATTGCGTAAAGCACAGCAACAGAAACAACACATAATAGAAAAAAAATAAAAGGAGGACATTGTTATTACTCATTAAAATAATAATAAAAATAAATAATAAAAGAAAAAAGACAAGCTCAACTGGCTTATACGGTGGTTTAGTGGCTAGCACTGCAGATCACAGCAAGGAGGTTGTTGATTGGACCGAGGGCCTTTCTGTGTGGAGTTTGCAGATTTGGGGTTTTCTCCAGGTTCTCCGGTTTCCTCCCAGTCCAAATACATGAGTGCAGTAAATGGTTGTTTGTCTCTGTGTGTTTGCCCTGTGATGGAGTGGTGACCTGTCCAGAGTGTACCCCAACTTTCACCCGATGTCGGCTGGGATTGCTCCACGATGATATCCTGCAAATCCAGCCACTGCGCCCCCTACTGACAATAGGAAGTATGACTTCAGTAACAAAGGCATTCCAAAGAAAAGGTGTACATTTACAATGACAACCATAAAATCCTACTAATATGCAGTTCACCACTGTTTAAACCCCCTGAATGTGGCCCCTCTCTGACGAGTGGGAGGATCAGTGAGAAAAGATCTCACCAACCAAAACACAGTGTCCAACATGAGCCATGTCCTAGACTGACCTGTGATGGGCAGTAATGAGCCCCTCTCTAAAAGCACTTATTGCATTTTATGAGGGTTTAGGGTACGAGAGATAATGGTGAAGGGCCCGAATTAACTTCTTTGCCTGGGGCCCCCCAGAGTCTAGGATTGCCTCTGCAGGTTGTGGTCTACATTTGCTATACTCTGACAGAATACATTATTGGTGGCCTCTCTCTAGGGCTCCCTGCTGTTTCATTCAAAAGAGTTAACAAGCGAAAAAATAAGGCAAACACACATCAGTTTAGAGTTAAAACAGGACACAGAAGAGGTTCTGCAGTAGCAGGTTTTTTTTTATATATATATATATATATATCATACTGCAGTGCAGATGTTTTTAAATTCAAATGATGATAGCAACTGCATAAGGAAACTTAACTTGTTCTTGAAGTCAAACCAAGGTCTTTTAAACAGGAAGCCACATCACATGAAAAACAGAAATCACTTCCTTTTAAACTCCAGATTGATGCAGTGACTGCAACCTTTGAGCTTACATAAACCATGAATGAGGTCAGCTATAATCATTAAACAAATAAAAAAACACAGGCTTACTCATAAGTGAGTAAGCAAATTCATTAATAGCATTGATTTGCTATTAATGCTATTAATAATCTCTTTGTTCGGTTTGAGCTGGAAGGAAAACGAGCTTCACTCATTTGACTTTTATTTAACCTCATTTTGCATACAAGTGTTTATGAACAGATTACTCATTTCCCTTTCATATCATGTGCGATACCTTGATACTGATATGCTAAATTTCTGAATGTAATATTACCTCCAGGTAGTATACTGTATATACCATATTCTATAAGCACATGTAAATATTTTAAACTTTACTTTTGATTTGTAGTTGTACTTTACATGAAAGTGTCCACTTACTGCACCGATGCATTTTATTTACCTCTGCAAAGAAGATTGTTTTGTTTGTCTTTGTGTGAGCAGCATAACTCAAGGAGTAAGTACTGTACTTTTTACTGTAAATGTAGGGTTATTTGTTGTTTTTTACTTTCCAGAAAGCAGAGTGGCAAAATGTACATATATTAATCTTCATCAGTACGTTTGCTTTTACACTATGGCCTTACTACAGTATTTTACCATGGTCCATGTTGTTTACGTTTACTACCGCCATCTGGTGGTGTGAAACGTGTTTGTCACTGCCAGGAAGTGGCGTAATGAAAGCAAGCGTTGAGGCGCTGAGACGTTTGAGACACAAATGAGTGGACAGGGGGACTCATTATGTCTCATTTAAAGACTTAAAGAGGCAAACTGTGTTTTCGCAACTGTCGGAGCGACTCAGTGATATCCACACAACACCCAGTCGAATCACTTTGTTGAAATAGGTGAGCGGTTGTTTATGCACACGTCTCTAGTTAACAAGCGTGTTAGCGGCTAGCTGCTAGCCTGTCACTATGTGTTTCTTCATTGTGTTAGCCTAGCCCCGTTAGCTACGCAGGTTAGCTTCTGTCTCTCAGTCATTCAAAAACGCCGCCTTTCTTTTCGTAAGTTAACTGCTACACAAATGAAAGTACGTTTTAGCCTTGTTGTTTCCTTAACGTGCTCGGTTAACATTTCATGACTGACGTATAATATCGTTTTGAGTTTGAGGGGCTAATGTTATTGTTAACAGTGGTGGAATTGACTGTAAATACGTACACTTGAAAATTAATTTCGTGTTTTCCGAATATTTCCATGTTCAAGGATACGTCATTTAGTACATTTCAGTTGTTTAACAGTCTCAGCGTCTTGTTAGCCTTTATTCCATCGATTAATCACTCGGACACTTGACAAGTTCTGATAATTGAATAATTGAGTCATTCTTTTTATTGCCAATCTAGTTTCTTCTTTGCAAAAGTAAGGATTTGCTATTTTAAATATAGTGTTTTATAACAACGTTTATATTATATTGGTAACATTTTACAATAAGGGGATGTAACATCACTTAATGCTGTTAAAAATATTTACTAAAAGTTAATTACCGTTTTAACTAACAATATGTGAATGTTAATGAAGTGATTACTTCATATATAGAAGTAATCACATATCACAATAGACAATAGGAAAACAAGTAACTCAAAGTCTTTTCTTACGCAAATATATATTAATGGTTTGAATTAACAAATTAATATAGTATTTGTATAATACTGATGACTAATAATTGTGGTTATAGTGACCTCAAAAGGTCCCTAGTTTAAAACTGGGTAGACATATTATTAATATTTGGGCAGCCCATGTCCAAATGGAAAATTGGGCTTGTAACCGGTTGCCAGTTAAAATCCTGGGTCAGATCAATAAATGTGATTAGAATTGTCCTACTTCATACAGGAATAGTGCAGTGAATATCTGGAGCAAAAACAATAGCAGTTCATACTGTTATTATCATTGTGAAGATATAATATGTTACAATAGGGTTTTATGATTTAGATTCCCAAACCAAATACATTTTACTAATACTATCTTTGCCAAATTAAAGGAACCTGTCACATGATACATATTTTTACTGAACATTTTAAAATGAAAAAACAAATGACTCTTTAATTGATTGGGAAGATGAAGTTTACTCCCCCTTGTGGTAGTTAAATAAATAACTTAATTAACTAAACCAAATAAATTCATATATATCTCAATAGTGGAAATTTGCTTCGATCAGCTTAGTGTGAGTGCATTGTATTGCAATGCGTGATAATGTTGCACATTTTCCCATCACTAATCTAATCTGTAATGACATAAAACTCACAGTCTACAATTTTATACTTTTTACATAAGTGACAAATACTTAATGTTGGGTCCACAGTATATCAAAGTGTCACCTTCATCCTTTCCCCCACAGATTTGTGTCGTGATGGCAGCTCCCTTACCCCAGAAGCCGGGGATGACGGGGTTGCCCCCTCAGCAGCAACAGCAGCAGCAGCAGCCTCACCTGCCCCCCAGCACCGCTGCTGCTCAGGGTCAACTGCCTATGCCCCCTCAAGGAGCTCTGAGAGAAATCTCCCCAGTGTTCCTCTGTCGTATCGGACAGGAAACTGTACAGGACATTGTTACTCGCACCATGGAGATCTTCCAGATCACACGAGCCACACAAGTAAGGGACATTGTCATATGTCTAAGATTGTAATTTTGAATTTTTCATGTCATAACTTGTGATAAAATGAAGATAATGGCATGTTGTAATGGCAATATGTACTCAAATACATACACAGTACTTTAATATGAAGTTGGTCCCCCTTTCACAGCTATAACGGCTTCTACACTTCTTGGAAGGGAGTATATACGATGACTTTTCCTGGTTTTAAAGGTTGTTGGATTGATAATCATCACATTTATTATATTGAATACATTTGTGAAGTACTCTAATTATACATTATATATTATATATTGATAAAACATTCATGGAAATCTGCAAAAAGGTCACTTAATAACACTTTTTACATTTTTTAAGCCTAATTATTTGTTGTACAGCAGAATTTGACCATGTTTATAGACAATTTAATTCTTTCTAAAACATGTAAATATCCTTTATTTAACTTTAGAAAGCCAATGAAATAAACAAGGTTATCTGAAATGAAAAGTGAACAAGTGGACTTTAAGCATACAGATCATAAACAGTAGATATTTTATCTTACAGTGTATTGTGAGAAGTGCAAACATCTCAAAATAAAAGGTTTTTCATGAGTCCCGAGAAACAACCCGTGTGCAGCTGTATATCCCCGTCTATCTCATATTTTGGGATATAGACAAAAGATATCCAGATATCATTATATAAGCCACATCGCCCAGCCTCAACACCCACTGTTAGTCATGTGTGTTTCGTAACTTGATGTGCTACCAATCTGTGACTCCTCCTTTAATGCTAACAGGTTAGTCCCTCATTTAAAGCGTAGAACCCAAAATACCTCCTCATACCGCTTTGCAGATGCTGCTGTGTCTAGGATTAAATAAGCTTATGCTTCTTTCTACTCCATTTCAACGTGTTTTTTTTCTTTTTCGTTAATTCTTTGTTTTGTTTACAATTTCTTTTCTTACTTCTTTTAAAAGAAAAGATATATTATGTTTGTGTGTTCAAAATTAAGCCTTCATTCATTCAAATGTGTGTAGATAATTGAGACATGAACTGTGTGTGGATATGAAGAACTAGATGGTTGATGTCTTTCCAGTGTACAGGGTTCATCTGTCCCCTGTCAGTCCACATTTGTCCTGTCTGTCTTTTCAACTATATCTTCTGCTTGACATGCTTGTCGACATCTGTCTCACTCACCCCCTCCATCCCCATGTGTTTGTTATTGTCTCACACTGTGTTTCTCACTGTTTCACTGACATTCAACTACGCTGTAAAACTCTCCAGGTAAAGCGTGATCTGCATATCACACTGCCACCTGAGCACAACAAATAAAATCCATATTGTGCTGTAACTGACGAGAGGTCCTCCATGTGTCTGTGTGTTGTATGCAGCTTCCTAATGGTGTGACTCAGAGCCAGGCCATGTACCAGGACCGCTTTGGGAAGCTCCAGGAACACCTCCGACAGCTCGCGCTGCTCTTCAGAAAGCTGCGGCTACTGTACGAACGCTGTGTGGAGATGACCTCTGACCTGCAGGAGAGCCCGCCAGAGGTCGGGATGAAGCCCTAACTTTATTCTGTAACGCAGTGAAATAGAGGAAACCTATCAAAGTAGACTTCTCCTCTCCTTCACTATCTGTACTGTTATCCATTGTTATATTTTAACTATCCACTATAACCACTATCGTTCATACAAAGGAAGAAGAGCGGTTCATTTTTATAACTTTATCTTTGTCTCCAGCTTGTTCCATATGTCGGAGAGGACCTGGTTTCTGTCAGAGTGGAGTCCTGCAGTTCGTCTGTTGTCCAGGAGAGGCAACAAGTACTTGAGGTGAGTGTCTGACCAGTTTTGTCAGTTTTTTTTTTTAAAGCAAATTTAGCTTCTTTTCTGAGGCCTGCAACAATTAATTGATTAATTGGTTATTAATTGATTACTAAATTAATCGTCTAACTATTTTAAAATATATTTTGGTTTGTGGTTTGAGAACATCATCATGTTTCAAGGTTTAGGAAACAACAAGTAAAAGATGAATCGATTATGAAAATATTGTGGCGTCGATGTAATTAGGTGAGCACACCCCACACTCTGTGCTGCAACTTAAGTTCACTTTCATAATCAATTGATCTGTCGATTATTGTCTTAATCGATTAGTTTCTTTAATTCAGAAAATGTTGAAAAAAAGAGGTTTGATTTGTCCATAAATTAAATTTATCCAATTAAATTATTTAATAGTTTCTTTGTTAAATGGACCAAACAAACTCCCCCAAAAAGATTACATTTAATCAGCTGAAAAAAAGCTAAAGCTAAGCGGATAAATCGTGTTATGAAAGTAGGTGGTGATTCATTTATAAATCCATCAATAATTGATTTACAATTGCAGCTCTACAAGTTACATAAAAAAAGTCATTTCTCATTGTCTGTATATATTGGTAATAAGTTGTTTACTAAATAAATTATTTAAATTACCCCCCTAAAAGGGAATGGTGTTACTCCACTGAAATGAGCTGGACCTTTTCTATTGAGTCTGTGAATCCTGTTCTTTATTTACAAAATAAATGAATAAAATATATAACAGCAAAAGCCTCTAGGTGGCAGTGCTGATATTGACCAAAGAGGCTGCTGCTGGTGTTTGTAGCTTAGGTGTGTTTTCAAAATCAGTTTATTTCTTTACTTTTGGGGATGATGTTTTGAAATTGTTATTCCAAAAAAACAGGACATTTTACTCATCTATTCCAAGCCAGTGAAACATGATTTTTTGTCTCTTAATTATTGATTATTGATGTTTGTGTTTTTGCGGTTCACCTGCAGAAGGTGCGTCAGAAGAACCAGGAGATGAAGGTTCTGATGGATCAGATGAGGAACCTGCTTTGGGACGTCAACGCCATGCTGACACTCAGGAAATGACTCATCATCAGAGTCCACTCTCCTGACCTCCTCCAACGTGAGTACAGACTGTAACAGCAAACCCCAGGAGAAATAATAAAGGAGTTTCTGTTGGATGCTGTCGGACATTCCACTCAGCGGCTCCTCCTTTGGATCGAAACTGACACATTACTCACATCTTGTCCCACAATCGTTTGTTACATTGAACCTGTTAAAGGGAAATTACATAGGAGAAGGCGTACATGAGAGGTAAATAAGAATAAGCATGTTTCAACTCGATGCACTCCACCTTTGTTTTTGTACAAATTAGCCGACAACCTGTTTTGTGACTGCCAAGTTTTTTGTTTTTTTTTCTACTGTTTATTCAAACAAGTTATAGTCCTGTGTATTCACACTATTTAAATAATGGGTCGAAACTTGTGTTGCCTCAGGTAAAAAGTAAAAAAAAAAAAAAGTAAAACACATTTATGGTGTTTTACCCCCAGGTTCTAACTTGACACCAGACAGACTTGAATTCACTGCAGGTTCATTCTTACAAGGAAGCACAGATGCTCATCTGATGACTGTGTTTACAATACAAGCAGTTTTTTTGTTTTTTTTGACTCTTACCTGTTGTAACACTACGCTTTCAGAATTCAAATTAGCTCCTTGGCAGCTATATATCTCAGGTGCTTTGTCTCTCTGTGTTTGTGTGTGAATGAGTGGGTGCATGTGCTTAATGAGGTAAAGCTTCTGGAGTGTCAGACAGCACACCTGTTTACCCTGAAGCTTTTGAGACTTGCTTGCCTGTGAACGTATTTTTGTAAACTGAGGGACAAACAGTGAGTCTCTTGGGTTCTTTGTGTTTTGAATAAAATAAACTTTTTGAGAAAAAAAAACCATATTCATATGTCTTGCTTCCTAGTACGAAATTGCTGTTGGGCTCCACTGCGTCAATTTTAAACCTGAGGGCAGATGTGGGAATATATGATAGTAAGTACACAAGGTTGCCAAGGGTCCTTGAAATCCTTGAACCTTTGAATGTTTTTGAAAACTGCCTTAAATAGACATGGGTCATTGAAAGTATTTGGAGTTGATATTTAGGTAAATGTCTCCCTTATTTGTTACGACGCCACGTGTTTCATGCACTGCATTGCTTCATGTACGTACACCAGGCCTACTGAGGCGTAATTACGAGCGGTGTTGTGGGCACTCTCTCCACCATTGAAGTGAGATTTGGTCCTGGAAAGTCCTTGAATTTGAAGCTGTGGGACCCCCCCCCGAGTACATCAAGACACCTACACGTAATCATGCATTTTCTTACCTTGTCCTTTCATATTCTTTTGTCTTCATGCAACAACTATCACATGATGATCACGTGATGTTCCTTTCCTACAAAAAGCTTCAAAAAGCATTTCAATCTCTGGAGTTAAAAAAAACCCCAAATTGAATATTTATCAAAGTGCTTTTGTTGGAATTGTGTTATACACGTATAAATTGCTGGGGGAAAAAAGTACCAGGTTTTCAACTTTGTTTGTCAGGACATGTTTTATCTCACAAATTATCAGTGTATCCATCTAAAAATGGGCTTACCTCAGCTGTGTTCTGTTTACACAACAGACACTGGGGGCATGGAATGGAAATAAATAGTACTAGTTGCACATTAAGTTGAGACTAAAATTAAATAGAGTCATTATTATTAAAAAATAAATAAAAACTGTTTTTCCACCGTTTTCCCCTTTAATTTGCCTATGTACGGGGAAAATATCGAAATGATGATGTGATGTTGAAAGGTGCCAGCATAGAGCAATTTGAGTTCACCATCTAAAAATGCACATGATTTGGGCTTGGTTCAAATGCAGGGATGGGTCAAGGCCTAGGGTGCTGCCTTTGTTCACTGCTAATAAGGATGGGTTACATGCACCAATTGGCGTGTGTGTGAAAATAACAAATTCTAATTCTAATCATTGATTTCTAATGAAGTGTGTGTGTAGAGTAAGTGGTCTGCGGCACATAGTTTGCATTTACAAATCATTTTTTATTGATTTTACACTTAGCATTTTGATGTGAAATGATCCGTTTCCTTGGCAACTGCCCCCACACAGTAACATCGAGACACATCGACAGCTGGAGTGCATGGCACCACTACAAGTCTCCCTTGGGTGCTTTTGGCATGAAACTGCCGATTTCCTTCTTACTGTCACCGTGGTAGCTATGAGAAGTGTTCACACGTTTCTTTACGTGCTGTGCAGAAGAGATTGTTCTTTCTCTGTAAGACGGCCCATTTACAGAGACTCTTGGAAATTATTTCCTTTGTGGTTGCACCAAACCCATGGAGATGGGAGAATCCGTTCAATCTCCTTCCAAACTTCATGGACCCTTTTTCTTCATATCTAAACATACCTAGTCTGGAACAGTCCGCCAGGGTCTGCCTGATGATCGTACCAATTTGCCCACATCCTTGAGTACTGCTTTTCAACTGTCAACCTGTGATTGGTCCAATTGTCTGTCCAAGAGGCCACTGGACTAGACCAGACCTCCCAGTGTTTCTGTCCATTTCATGCCCTCTCCAGGTCTTTGTATTTCTTCCGAAGAACTGATACTTGATCTTTGAAGAGCACAGGGTCCAAGCGAAATTGAGAGTGAACCAGAGGCATGTAACCAAACCAGTTGGCGAAGGTGTTGACACACTCCTGACGCTGGTTGAAATGCTCTGGGTTGGCCCACGGGACGCTCTTCGTACCCTGCGATGAAGAAACAAGACACGTTCGTGAACCGCTCCGTCTACTACTGAAACAGCATCAGCAAACTGCATCGTAAAAGTGTCTGCCTACCTGTGGGCTTGGCAACTCTTTGTACTGTTTCCTTTGAGCCACTTTGATTGGTGGCAGGTGAGTTACGGCAGAAACCAGGAAGTTCATGAGGATGTCCTCACAGTTGGAGGTACGATCCACCAGGGTCCGCAGAGACTGGGGCAGGTAGTGGGTGAACAGGTGGTGATAGTACCTATGGGACAGGTGAAAGGGTTAGAGGTGCAGTCTTTATTTGAACAGCTTCCCTCAGTAAACGTGCTCATGAGGTAATACGGAGGAGGGGGAATTCTACAGGCTGCAACATACAGGAATTTCCTCACAAAGTCAGACATACATTCATGCTCTCGATAAGCTAAGTGAACAAGTAGACATTAGAAGCTCTGAACCTCTGGAAACTGCAGATTACAATCCAGAAGGATTAAGGAACGCACAACATGGTGGAGCACGTAGCTAGCACTGTTGTGTAAGGTTTGGTTTCTCCAGTTTTCTTCCACAGTCCAAAAACATACCAGTTAATTGGACACTGTAAATTTGACCGTAGGTCAGCGATGGACTGGCACCCTTTCCAGGGTGTACCCCACCTTTAGCCACAAAGACCCCTCAAGGCCCTCACGAGGATAACGTGGTAGACAATGACTGAAGGATTAAGGAATGGGGATGAGGTTGAAGGAAACTTCAACCTGTGTTAAAGAACTTCAAACTGTGATTTCAGATTTTATGAAATGTGATTGGGAACTCTCTGTGGAGGGCAGCATTGCACCTCTTACATATTAGAAGAAAAAGAATTAGACAACTTAGTATCTTAGTATAATCATTAATTACTTTCTGCAAACAGCTCATAGATCACAGGTACAAATTCATATGCTTTTAAAGTGCAACATGAGAAATAAAAAAATAAACCTATGGGTGAAATATAAAGTTCCTGCCTGCTTCATGACTTTATTATACACAATAGACTCTCTTTGAATAGACTGCCATTTGGCTTTACTGCAGACTTTTATCACCCCGCCTTAGCACAGCAAGAGGAGAAAATCAGATAAAAGAAAATATTCGATTCAAGAAAGGCTTCACAGTGAAAAGAAAGTTCCTTCTTTTTTAAATAATCACACGGATATTATTGTCAAAGGTTAGATTATGCTCTATTATACACCTCACATTCTGCCTCCTTAACATTCATAGTGCTGGCAGAGGTCGAGCGGAGGTGTCAAATAATCAATAAACATTATCTGTCACATATAGTCTGGAAAGGACTTCAATTTAAAAAGCAATTATCTAGAGGATTATTGGGCATTTCAGACGTCAACTACGTCTTGTAGTCTTGTTTTTACTTAAATACTTGTCCGTTGGAGAAATTGCTTTAATAGGGTTTGACACTGAATGTGTTTTACCTGGTCACAAACTGTCTCTCTATTACACATCCTGCTGTTCTATCATTTCTCTGGCAGGATTAAATCAGAGGCTCTGTTTCACACTATTATTATTATTATTATTGCTCTCAAATCACAATTTTGAAGTCATTCCCCCAGAGGAGTGTGCCTTTTAAATAAAAAATATAAAAATATAGAATAAAGAGCTTTCCACATGCATTATCACAGGAGGAGGTAAGAGCAACTGGCACTTTTGTGGTAAGCATCAGCGAGGGGAGGTAGATGGTGTGATGTATGGTGATGATATGTATCTGGGACATTTTAACCATTGTATTACCAGTGGGGTTTGATATTTATAGGGCTCGACTCGCATGTGGCTCAGTCTATATGTTCCCGATTCCTCTGGTTTTCCAGAGGGGGGAATTTCATGCAGTGTTTTCTATAGAGCAGGTAATGTTACATTAAATTGAACTGATGTGAGGACAAATACACTACACAGTGACGATGAATGATTTTTGCCTCCAAACAGGCATTTGTGTTAAAAATACCACTGGGTCTTAACTTGTGGGCTTTTAAAAGACCCCGTCTGTGCAGTGAGTGCATTTATATTATATTGTATAAGAACTCACAGCCCTGTGCCGTCGCACATATCGACTTGTAATCCATAGAAGAAATTCACCCTCTCTTCTCCCCCCCCATCCACATAAGCTCATTATTCTCTGTGACATTACTATTTTTTATTGTTATTATTGTTGTTGTTCCTTGTTGCTTTTCACATGACAAACTGAATGTGGTAAATTCACACATAGGTCAGTAATGACAGCGTATTAGAAGCTAAATGCTAAAGCTTATTGTACAGTGAGTGAGATGGAATTGGCATTTATATTTATATCACACAGCAATTAAAGCTGCTTAAAGTTGATTTGTTGAGTCTCATCCCCAGATTGTCAAATAGTAATATTTTGTAATGGAGACTCAGTCCTGGACTCCTCCCACCTGATAATCTAATCAAAAATTTTTGTACCTTTTTTGGTTGTTTTGCTGCATAGGAAAATGTGAACAATGATGAGGGAGGCACATGAGGGTGGAACAGTGGCTAGCATTGTTGCCTAACAGCAAGAAGGTCGCCAGTTCAGATCCCAGTTGTACAGTTTCTATGTAGATTTCGCATGTTCTCTCCGTGTGTGTGTGTGGGTTCTCTCAGCTTCCTACAGCTTTCCTCCTACAGTCCAATAACACGCAGTAGATCAGTGGTTCTCACACTTGTTTATACCAAGTACTGCCTGAGACAATATTGAGCTCTAGAAGTAACACCATGTGAAAATACAGTGGTGTAAATAGGTCGAGCAAAGTCTACAGACTACAGCTAGAGACGTTTTACAGAAGGCAGATTCATTCCCAGTAAGATAATTTGCTCTTTCAGCATCCACCTCTTCCTCACATATACTTCACACACTGGTATAGAGAAATTAGATTGAGATGAAGCGAGAGATAAGGCTACTGTCATTATTATTAATTAATTTTTCTATACAGTCAAAATTCCTCAGCTCCACTCCGATCACATACCCTGGTGTATATACATTAGAACCATATTTAATGATTTTCCTCCCGGTACCACCAGAGGAAGTTCACGGTGGTACAGGCACCACCGTTTGAAAACCATGGCAGTAGAGTATGAGAGTAATAGTATTTTTCAACTGATAGGATGTGTGTGTGTGTGTAGCCCATGTGTACATATAACAGGTTTATATTGTACATTTAGTTCTTTTTTTTGAGGAGCTTTTATTTTGTTAGATATCTTTTATTTTGACACTAGCTTTTCGCTTTGTTACTTCCTGTTTATTCGCTGAGGAGAGGTAAGACTTTATCGTCACGCCGGTTATTGTTGTGTAAAACACAATAAAATGCTAGACAGAGACTTGTGTATTACTTTTTATAAGTTGCTATTGTTGGTCTCTTGGAAAATGTTTATCTTGTTGTGTAAATGTATTTTTTTTAATCGACTACAGTAGTTTTAGCAGTTTGTTAGCCGTGGCTAATAAGCTAGGCTACAGGTGCACGCAGGTGGTTTTTTACGCGTCCGCTGTTTTCTTTATTCTCCTTTCAATGTACGCATGAATGTACGCATGTGAAACCAGAGCGTGAGAAGTTGCTATACTGATAATATTGTGTTTTGCACAGTTATGTTTGTCATTTTTATTACTGTACATTGATTTTATAAGTAAGTTAGACTTTTGTAATTTATTTTCATACGTGTTAGGCCGGCTACATGTGCACAGGTGCTATATATAGGTGCTCTATAATTGGTCAGCTTCTCTCTTCATGGGCCAGATTTGATTTTCCCAAGGCAGTACAGAAAGCCCAGAGGAGGTGCAAGAAGTAAGGTTCTCTCTCAGGTCACTTGATTTGTATTACTCTGAAAGGCTCTTATTGATAATTGTTGATGAATAACACAACACATATTTTGTGTGGAAATCCTGGATGGAGTATGGGACTGAGAAATGCTGCCCGATATCTATAAGCCAAGGCCTTATCACACCATCAGAAATAGCCACCTCCAACCTAAGACCAGACCTGGTAATGTGGTCCAACACTGTGCGAACTGTCTACTTCATAGAGCTGTCAGTACCAATGAGAGGAAGAGGCTGCGTTATGCTGAACCGCAGTAGTCTGCCCATTGGAGACTGGCTGCTGCAGCTATAATCGCAACATGCACTGTTAGATGCTTATCAAGGAGACATCGGGGAGTGCTGAGCGCTGCAGCCAGTGGAATTGGAAAGAGGCCAACTGGGCTCCAAGAGAGTAGGGACATGCACTCAGGTCTGATCAGCCCGTGGTGGGCCTGCCTCAACAGAGAGTGTGTTTTTTTCAAAAGGACAAAAAACTAATGATGTGTCCCTAGTTTCATCGACCTTGTGCAAAGGGCTTATAAAAGCATTGGGGATTTACTATCAATTTACTTAAATAAAATCAACTTTTATTTAGTTTATTACAAAAAAAGAAGAAGCACAATTTGAAGATCTAAATAGAAGTATTGGTGTACCTGTGATAGAAGGCAGCTCCTGTCAGAACAATGGAGTAGTCGTTGGTCCATTTCGAGGTGTAGCCCCAAGCGTGCTTCAGGGGATCCCAGAAGTGGCTCCTGGGAGGATAACCCACGATGCGCTCAGGGAAACTCCGCCACACCAGGAAGGCAAAGTTCACCTACACATGCAGACATGAAACACATGGATATTGTTTTGATCTTTGCTTTTTTTATGTGTGAGCATTGCACATCTACTCTGTGTTTATTATTAACGCTAACACTGGGCCCATACCTCACTGGTCAGCAGGACTGTATCCTCGTCCAGGCTCAGCACTGCATCTGTCTCTATGGCAACGTGAGGTAGAAACCGACTGGTGGTCTGAGGAGGGAAACACAGTAATATACCATAGTTCTGGTACTTAAAGCTGTGTACTGTGTGGTGTGTGCTTTGAGATGATCAAGTTACAGTAAATCATGTTGAGTGACTGTGATGAGTTTGAGAAGTGGTATAGAATTTGCACTGGGCCGTGATGGTGAAATGGAAACCGAAGAGAAACAAAGAGAATGAGTGACATTTATGAAAGTAAACATGGATGGCTGAACATGTCAGATTTACACGGACAGGAAGGCCAGACGGAGAAAAATAGACATCAAGTGGAGGTAACATAGCCAGCCAGAAGAACAGACACATAAACAAACTGAACAACTGACTGTTCTCTCATGCTGTCACTCATCACACGTAAGCGTGGGCTTTCAGTGTGAGTGGCTGTGGTCCTCACCTTCCTCCTGCCGTCTGTCACAGTGAGGGGAACCGGCATGGGAGGCCATTTGCTCCGACTGGGCGGCGGCTTCTCGCTGTTCCAGAGAATGATGATCTGCGGCAACGTCAAAGGAACAGAATTTTATATAATGCCCTTGCAGATGCATTAATCAGAAATATCTGCAACCTAGCAAAGGGATTATTTCTAGAATACTGAGCAAGACATGTTGCAGCAACTCTAGGGAAGAGTTTGAAAGACTGCATGCGTGTTGAAACAGTGTTTTTTCCTTCTACTTAAAGTGATTTCATAAAACCTTGACAAAATATACATTACCTGAAAGCACTTGGTCTGCTCATTGTGTCAGTGCAAACCATTATGGGATTATATTAATGCAACAGCTGAATTGGTTCAGACATGTTGCTATGGCTCCAAAGGCCTTTTACGATAAAAGCTACTACATTGGCTTTATATTTCATTTTCTTTTATTTCTATAAAGTCTCTGCCTCTATAACTTTAGCTCTGCATCGCTTATCTTCATCCTGACATTTATAGTGCAAATTTTGCAAAGTGATCTTTCAGAAAAGACTGTGGTTATTACTCCTGCAATGTATATATGCAATAACCTTTTTATTTTGAGTGAGTTATGGCTAGAAACGAGACTTTGATGTTGGGTTTGTTGATTTACCTGTGAGCAGTACTTTGATTTGGAGACCACCTGAAGCAGCTTCATGATTGGCTGAGACTGAGAAACCAACGGGGAGACTGCATGTATGACAGCAGTGAACTCCTGACCTGGACTGACCCCTGAGTGATGTCAAGAAAACAGGAGATGAGAGGAACATGATTAACTGTTTAGGTGCTGTTGCAGAAATGAAACACATTCGTGCCCATAAAGGAATAATCAACATTTTTTAAAGCCACTGTGCATCGTTTAAAATAGTACAATGCACACTGCTCAATTTATAGACCGTAACAGGACTGTCTCAATATTCTACAAAGGCTTCTGTTTCAACAATCTACAGTAAGTGTATGGTCTAAAGCAGAGATTCCCACATTCTAGATTCATTCGAGATTTTTTTGTGTCCCCAAGTTTCTCAACCTTTTACTCAATATTTATGTGTATGCATTTTAAATAACATGCATACAATTAAGTTTTAATTAAATAAATACTTTTAGCTTTGTATTACTAGAATAGGAGTAGTATTTTTGAAAAATTGTGCTTCCCAACCTCAGTTTCCGAGTCGAGAAATATCTTCTTTTTATTTGTTACGTGCCCACCAGTGACACTGAGGAACTGAGGCTGGGAAGCACAATTTTTCAAAAATACTACCCCTATTCTAGTAATGCAAAGCTAAATGCAAATCTGTGAAGTATTCCTTTCACTTTCACTTACCAAACATCTCTTAGAAATGATTCGTTTACCAATCAATATGTTAGTTGTTACAGATGTGGCTGTAAATTAGTCAATACATTATGCAGAAATTTGACGATTTTTTTTATTGTGATTTGGGCCACGATCGGTTGACATCTTTAAGAAGTGGGACCCAATATACTAAGTTTGGGAAAAACTGGTCTAAAGATTATGACACATAATGACACATGCTATTATTTTAAGTACTGTAATGATGGGTGAGCCATGTAGTTAAAATATAACACACGTGGCAGCTTTTAAAGTTTTAAAATAAAACAACACAATATATTCAGACGACAGACCAAAAGTAAAACCAATGCTTGCTCATCTCTACCACCACAGATCACATACATCACGCCCATTCAAATTGTTTGAGTTGTTTGTTGAGCAGACTCATTTGAATCAAGAGCACGTTTACCTAATCCCAGGTAGTAAAAGGGGAAATGAGCGAGGTGAGTTGAGTACTCCGGCAGGACCAGGAGACCTCCGGGCAGGGAGTTCCACATGTACTTGTTCCTCGATATATGGGAAAACACACGGTCCTTAATGATCTGGGAAGAGATGGAATAGATTGAGTTTGGACATGTGCTGTGATGTGAGAACATTTTTGTTCTTTCTGCTCTTGGAGGAGACTCTTGGAGCTTAATGTAAACACCGCTGCAATCCCTGACATGACATGCTCTGTGTACTTCCCATTTTCCACCAAAAGGAGGTGTCCAAGCAGCAGCAGCAACACCAGGATCCTCCCTACAGCCCTCTGCCTCACTGACCTCAGGCTTACTGCACAGCTGGCTCTCTCGGAAAGAGGTTCCCCTTCTGCATGCTGTATGTATATAAGCAGCTTATCACCAACCTCCAGAACCTCTCCTTTATTATCTCTAGCATAAATTCCCAGCAGCAAATACATTAGGGGCTGATAGACTTGCCTTCATACACACAAGTGTGCAAAGCCCATCACTCGCTGTGTGATTACCTCAGATTTCACCAAGGTTAAACCTGTTGTTTCGTCACACATTGTATGTGCTAAAATTAACACTGGAATTGTGTGCACGAATTGCTCAAATGAGGTTTATTTCTTGTCATCTAACCCAAGGCTTCACCTTCAAATGACTTTCTCATAGCTCGGCAACTAGCTTGGGAGTACAGTGTTTCTTCTGTAAAAGTCAAGTGAGAAAGATAAAGGATGAAAGAAAAGACAAACGGAACACAACTGGTGAAAATCAAAGTTACTCCTCTATAATGTAATTACTCTTTCATATTAAACCTTTTATGAATCCTACCTGTAGCTATGAAAAAGAAACATCAGATAGTAGCGAGCGGTAATGTAGAAATGGCAGGTTGAGACTGATATTGGTAGCATAATGATATATCATTTCTATACGTTAGGGGATTTCTGTGGAAACTTGAGGCAGATCGGATTTACGGCCGCTTTGGAAATGCTCAGAGGACCTACAGTACGACAAGCACATAGCTGAGATACTAAAAGTGAAATGTCGAGCACGGGCCGGAAGCCAACCCCATAATCATAATGATAGAAGGTTGGTTTGACTTGGATGTGAAAACTCGGTCGAGAGAAAACTGATGATGATAGCGCATGCAACCTGTAATACTGAAGAGAGGTAGCAACTGTGGCCGCATGCTCAACACAAAACCTGTGTTTATAGCCGTGGCTTCTTTTTAGTAGACATTGGAAAGGATATCGCTGCATATTTCTGGACTCAATTGTATGGTATTTGAAACACTGGGTATTCAGAGATATGTAACAATTCAATTTGGTTTCTAGTCCACACTGAGGAGTCAAAAGCAACACTGGACAAAAAAGTGCTATATTTTATGAGGATTTGTCCATTAGATTTGTTAAATGCGAAAGCCAAAAAACTGTTTTAAATTAAATAATTTTCAATCCTTGTGTATCTTAATGTGTATCTATCTTTGAACCTGATCTCTGATATCTTTGAAACAGACGTAACGATTAACGTATGCATGGCCAGGATATGAAATCTTAAAATTAAATATTACAACTAAAAGTAGCCTCCTGACTAAGATGGACTATGCAATGATGAAACTGTATTTACTGCAACTGCACTGCAAACTGTTATTTGATAATATGTATATAATGTAATATAATATAATGTGATATTGTGACATTGCAGCCATTTTTCCCCACAGGTTTATTAACTCTACTGTTGTTCAATATTTCCAACCCAGAAGCTCAAGTAAGAGACTCTTGCTGACACAGTTGCTCATAATTACAGTCTAAACTACATGATGTGAAAAATGGCACTACACACCACCAGTCAGAGTGCTGTGTCAGTTTGTGGTTTGACCGAGCCTTTGTGCTTAGTTGGCGTGTTGAGACTCACCTCCAGCGTGGTGAGGACTATCTTATCCACGGAGGAAAAGTAGGCTTCCCACAGCATCTGGGTCTTCTGTCGGAGGGCCAGGACTCTTTCGTTCCCGACTGCTCTCACTGTGGACGGCACCTGCAGACAAAAAATGAGACTTTTGTTTTGTTCTTCAACTGAGCCATGTCTATTAAAATAAACCCTGAAATAAGAAATAGAAGAAAAAGCCATTCAAGTGGTCAAGTGTGTCTACCAAATCCTTCTGTCTTCTCAATTTGACATGGAGCTGATGTGGGTCCAGTTGCTGAAATGATTGGACATTATTTAAAAGAATTAGTAGTTTTTGAGACCACCTGAATCACTTAGAGATTAAAGATCATGTTGACTTCAGAAAGGAAGTTGACCCTTCAGTTCTCACATAGCCAACCTGTTTTCTAATGAGTGCAAAATACTTTTTCGGTGTATTTATAAAATTCTACCATCGTTTCTCTTGACTACGGAGCCCCTCCCCCCAACACTCTTACTCCAGCATTTAGGTTTTTCTACTTTCCACCTTTCTTCCATGAAGTGTAAAGGACAGCTTCACTGTAGAGTCGTCCTCTGTTCATCTCAAGTGTCAGTCCACACTCAGCCTCTTCTGTGAAAAACTCACACTCCTTAACCTCAGATCATGGAAAGTGTGAATAGTCACAAGTGTGTGTGTCTATATTAAACGGTTTTGTTGGTCTGCAGAAATGCCACTGCTGTTAGGTCAGCTCATTCAATTCTAACTCTGCCCATATTTGAGAATGTCTCCCCTGGATTGCCTGCGCTCCAGGGGCTTGTTCCTGGTCATTAGCAGAATGCCAATTCATGTCCTCTATTGCTCTGAGATCGAAGTGGATCAATGTTGAGGAAACATGATGTAATTCGTGTGAGGGAGAGAGATCATGGTTTCAGTGCAGAGTGAGTCGGCTTTGCTCTCTCCCTGGGTTTGTTTGTGTGTGTGTGTAGAAAGAGGCAGACACAGAGGATGGGTGCTTTTCAACTAAAAATGGATTAAGGACTCTGCAGGGTTTTAATCTCAAAGAGCCCCAACCTGTATCCACACCGTTTGATGTGGGTAATGCCTTCTTTGTAGCCATTCATGGTGGATGTTCATGCTTACATTTAAACCAACTCGGCTCTTTTTGTTTAGCATCATTGTAACTGGGAAAATATTGCACTTGGATTGGTGCAAAATAACCCTATTAACATTTATGACAGATGACTCTAGGCTATCTCTTTCTGAAACACTCTGACATACATTTTTATTGTGTTTATTGTCTTAAGTCTTCCCTTTTTCCTTTTTAGGTTGCTTTGCAATATAGGCAGTAATTGCCGATGCTGCATCAGTGACTTTAACTTGCCTTTAACTTCTGAATTGCCCTGTAATTGGTCAAAGTCTCTCATCAGGGGGCAAATGAAAACAGTCTAGTAGAAGTTCAGAAACTGAAATGAACTGATCACACTAGACATTTGTTGGCCCCCAGGTAATTTGAGTTTGAGACTCCTGGTTTAAACTGATCTTTAAATCATCTTAAAAAATAACATTTCTTTTCATGGTAACTTAATTTTTTTGCATTTATTTGGCTATTATTGTAGAGCAGTTGAACTGTGGATAGTCCAGACTTGTCAGTAGGGTTATCACTATCTTGTACATACTGTTTGACTGTGTGTGTTTGTTTATGTGTGTTTAAACTTGTTTGTTTTGTGATACCTGCAGCAGTAATCTTTCGTCTCCCTCGATGACCGCCTGGTTCCACTGAATGATGTCAGAGAACGGCAGCTCCCAGCCGTTACTCAGCAACACGGGGATACACGCCGCCTGCACACACAAACACACACACACACACATAATAAGAATTTAGAGTCTTACAGACAATGACAGTAGTAATAATTGATTTTGTATTGAAGGAACTGCAATATTCCATTTCTGACCTGCTTAAGTTTCCATATGTTCATTTTCTACATTACAAACCACAACTGCATGAATATAATACATTCTGTGTAAGTCCAGTCCCAGCTGCTTGGCTCAGCGATATCATAAACTGAGTGACTGGTAATATGATCAATGCTCTTGTGTGTGTGTGTGTGTGTGTGTGTGTGTTTGCAGCTGTGTGTGTGTGTGTGTGTAAGACCCATATAAGGTGACTCGAATGAGTAAAACCTCCTATCTCCTCTTTCCCGGGAAGCCTCGGAGGTTTGTAAAAGACTGTCACCCGTACACATGCAAACACAGATGTGGCTGACAGGTGCTGACTCTGGGAACTAATTAGGTGCAACTACTGAGAAGCATATGCAGGGACGCAGGTAAACTGCGGGGGAAGAGAGGAGGATGCGAGGTGAATATGAAGGAACTGGATGATACAGGGAGACATCGTGTTTATTGAAGTTGATTTTTGATGTTGCCTTATCCCCCCATTCCCTGACAGGTTTTTGATGTTGTTCCACATTTTCTGCCCCCTTTGGTCTCCCCCCTGTCTGTGTGCCTACCAGCTTTTCCCTCTGTTCTCCTTTTTCCATTTCTCTCCTTCTGCACTCTCACATCCTGGTTATTTCGTCTTTTAACACACTGTGGTCTGGGTATTATTCCCCCCCCCAATTTCTCCACCTTAATTTGACCACCAGAGAACAACATTAACCTGTAAAATGGTGGAGATTAAACGATATCTGCGGCCCGTCCGGTGACCTCCGCGCTTCTACATTTCGTCTGAGAACAGATCTGCTGAAGGACGTTCAAGCAAACAGGAGGATTTGTGTTTTCTTGTGTTTGTAGGCATGTGTCCGTCAGGGCCAAGGTCACACTGAGACTGAGTGATAGATCCAGTGTGTCTAAAATTGAAGTCTTGCCCGAATTTGAGTGATCTCCACACATTACAAACACCCTTCTCCCAGGAGATCAGGTTATATAATAGAAACGTGGTTCCCAAACTGTGGTGTGATGTACCACCAGTGGTGTGTGAGCTTCCTCTGGTGGTATTTGGAGGAAAATCCAGTGTCTGAGGTCCACCCAGGAGGAAGAATATACTGACTAGCCAACAGGGGGCGACTCCACTGGTTGCAAAAGTGAAGTGAATATGTTCCGTATCATTGGTTTTATGCAGTGGCAGTGTGACTGTGTATGTGGAGACGGGAGTGCAAATTGTGTGTCTGTTTGTACACTGGAAAGCTGGCAGCAAGTTTGCCACCACACGCCAGTGATTGCCAGTTCTTTTGTGGCGTTGGCTGACATGAGGAACAAAATATGCATACGTGTGTGTGTGTGTGTATATGTATGTATATATGTATATACATACATATATATATATGTATATAAATGTATATGTGTGTATATATATACATATATATATATATATATACAATCCAAGGGGGGGAAAGGTGACTTAAATGAAAAGGCAAAGAGAAATCGAGAGAGCGGTAGAGAAAGAGGACAAATAGAGAAGAGAGGAGGAGGAGGAAAGAAGCATGACTCCTGCCTGCTGCCAAGCCAAATGGGTTGTGTTGTGGATTTGTCCATTCAGCAGGCATCAGCAGTGGGGCAGGCAGGCTGCCACTTCTGTGCATGCTTCCGGACCATTCATGCACACACACACACACACACTTGTAGCCCCTGAGAGCAGTGCAGCCAAGGGAACAGTGTAGCAGCCAGAGAGTTCAACGTTGTGCAGAAATCTAAAAACAGCCACTACTGCTTCCTGCAGTGGTGTGAGACTGTCGACTTGGGTGGCAGAGGGCGAGCTGCAACAGACTGACTTGGTTTAAACTGCTCCCTCACTTCAGCACTTGTGGTTCCTTCATTGTTTTCTGTGCTCGCACATTTGCCTGATGGACTTAAGTGCAATGCTTGTGTAAGCGCGTGTGTGTGTGTGTTAACGGAGCTGTCTCAGTTCAAAAGGCTCTACAAATAGCAAATAGACCCTCTATGCTGAGATCTACACACAATAGTTTGGGGCGGAAAAACTGTATAGAAACTGTCTGTTTCCTGTAAGTTGTCCAGTCTCATTCAGGCAGGATGAAGGCTGAGCCACAACAAGAAAGATGGATATTTGTGAGAAGTACAAGGGTAAAGTATATGATAATGACACTTCAGTGATGAATTCTGTTGGTGGAGCATATTCTATAGGTAAGAAATGCATTTAGTGTATTTACCTGTAGTGACTCGAGGAAGCGGAAGGAGCCCAGACGTCGACCCCGAGGCACCAGACAGAAGGTGGAGTTGTGGAGGAGCTCCTGGTAATCAAACCTAACAAAGAGCAAACAACAAAGAACAATTAATTAATAAATTTTTCATGACACATACACTGTTTTTTTTTTTTTAAAGCAGGAAGCAGCAACATTATGAGGAAGGAAATACACCAATCAACCTCTGAATGAAAACCAGTACTTGGCTTAAATGTGGTTCATCAATGACTGTCTGCAGGGATGCTTCTAACGACTCTGTGGGCCATAGGACAAAAGGGACCCGGGGAGGCTCCAGCATGGAACTGAACCGACACAAGCTCGTAGCACTGAATCTTTAAAGGTGAGGTTTTTACTTTATTTTTGCACATGCACCAATTAGTGATAGTGAATTTGACCCACACTCAGAATGAACACACACAAGCCAGGCACAGGAGCAGTGGGGATTGGGTGCCTTGCTCAGGGGCACCCAGACCTTGACCCACCCAACCCTTTAATTACAAGCTCAATTCATTTCCTCTTGGCCATGGGCATCCAAGAGGTCACTTATGGTGTCATAGCCAATTATAAAATGTAAGTGTATTATTACACAATCATTGTGAATTAACATAAATGATGGGAGTTTCCCCTGATTATCTGTGTCCTGTTTGAAGATTTCATTCCCGACTATTAATGGTGTGACGTAATAAAGAATGTGATGTGAAACTTCTTTAGTTGGATCTGTTATTGCCTTTATGACATGAATTAATCGAAAAAATAAACTAATCTGCCACAGCAGTAAAACCAGTTTTAGTGTTTGTGGCATGGTATAATTTATACGATATGACATTTTTTTTCTCCTCTGCTTAATTGTCCACGTCTTGTGGAGTGATGTGATCGTAAAAACCCCAAATTAAAAAGGGGATACGGTGATTTCGACATGCACACTGTTACGTATAAAAGCTTCATAGAGAAAGACAAAGCAATTAGACTGTGGAAGAGCTTAAAAAATGACGAGCCCGCGGAGAATGTTTGAGATCAATCTTTCACGTTGTAAAGCAAAGTTCAAGAACTGGCTCAATAAGTGCTGTGTAGAGCGCAGTATGGATTTATGAGCTCCATAAAGATGAATATAAATACATATTATTCGAATGTGAAAGAATTCATTGAAATGACAGCACAGGTAATCTAATAATCAGTCTGCCAGTGTGCCGCAACCCACTCACTCTGATATTTGATATTCAACATCTGTCGCGCATAAAACAAGATTTGTGTGGCTTTTCATTTCTGATATTTATCCATAATGGCTCAGATTATGCGCAGTCATAAATCTTCCCTCCTTCTCCTCTTGCAAGTTGGCACCACTACAGATAGCTACTGTACATTGGAAAGTACTGTATATCCATCCCTGAGCTCTTAAGTGAATATGCCTTAATCTCTGTTCTCTATTGATTAGCGCTGTAAACAAGACAGTCTGAACCTGTGCCAAACATAATCAAACATAGACATTCTGAGTGCATTACTCCACCTGTCTGCTGTCATTCGACATCCACCACTTCATACTCATATTTCATACTTGTGCCATATACAGTATATAGTGTATGTATACATATACATATATATATATATATGTATATACATATATATGTATATATATACATATATATACATGTGTGTATATATATATACATATATATATACATATGTGTATATATATATATATATACATATATATACATATGTGTATATATATATGTGGTACAAGTATATATATAGTATAAACCTCTGATTCAATGCTTTCCTTCATGTGCTGAGTGGAACAGCAACGGACAAGTGGTCTAACGGTCTCTCGGTGTAGAAGTGCACAGTGGCGTAAACAGATTAGGAAACAAACAGGCTCTTGTGAGGAAACATTCAACTTTTCCTCCACCACACGACTTCCTGTAAGTCCTTCCATTAACACGTTAGAGAAGAGACGGTCCCCCCTCTTCTGAGGCTAACTCCGCCCACTGCCTGATTTTGAAAAAAATACCAATAAGTGGGCTGAGTGAGAGTGGGGGTGCTATATGAATGTGTGCGTGAAAGTGTAGTGTACAGCAGTTTTGTGTGTCATCATCAAGACTAAAGAATATAGACCATTACTATGAAAGCAGTAGCTGGTGTTTAACCAGAGAGGAAGTAGTTGTGCTGATTTTTATAAAAACATGTATAATTTCAATACTTAAATTTGCACCTGGATCAGCAAATAACACACCTATAAATACACTGTAAATATAGCAGGGGTCTTAAACTCACATGACCCCAGGGGTCAATTGAGCATCTTGTCTGGCCAGGAGGGCAAAGGTCAAGTGAAAAAATGTCAACTTTTATTGCGATATTAGCTTAAACTTAATGATTTTCATGACGATAGTTCACAGAATTTCAAATTAAAAGTGTATGTTTTGGTATGGAACCACGTGTAGTTCAAAAAGAACACATTTAAGATGCAAACGGAATCTATGAATTACAGAAACAGACAGAATAACACATCTTAAGTAAAGTGATATTAAGTGGCACGGTGCATGAAAACAGTTGGTGTACACTGTAGCCTTCATGGTGTCGCAACATGATAATGAAAGAGGAGGACATCAAGCTAACAGAGAGGACTAATGTGTCCCATTTCTAAGATTGAGTGACAAAAGAATGAAACCATGTGCGTGTGTGTGTTTGGAGAAATGTTTAAATGCTAATTTCTACTCCTCATTCATTTAAATAGGAGCCTGGTAAACTGCTGAGCGGAGGTGTTTACCAAAAATGGCTGCAGCGTCTCAAAACATTCGTTGAAGGACTTTTCTCCCATTCCCCGTCTTCTACCCCCCCAATTACTGCATCAAACACCGCACTTGTTTATTTCCAGAAGGGACGTCAGTGTAAAATATGCCGGCCCATTAATCTTCCCTGTCACTCAGTGGTTTGTTTAACCCTCGGAGAGTGATGAGACGCAGGCCTCTTTTTACTCTTATTGGGATTTCACTGCTGATGTTGGCATTGATTAACACCGCTTCTCTCTTTCCTGTCAATCCACATCTGAATGGACTTCACTGTGTGTGTGTGTGTGTGTGTGTGTGTGTGTGTGTGAGAGTGTATGCGTGTGTGTGTTCAATTTGAATGTGTTACAAAACACCAACATACACCGGCATCAGTTTACTGAAAGGCAACCTTGTTTGGCTCCTGGTCCGGCTCTGGTGCTTCACCTGTTGATAAAGCTTTACCATCGCTGCTGCTGCTGCTACTGCTGCTGCTGCTGCTGTTTATATACGTGTGTGTGTGTGTGTGTCAGATCTCTGTGCATCTTCAGCCCCACAATTCTCCAGTGTGGAGTGTTGATGTACATTAAGAATGAAGCTGCATCACAGCATTTAAAGACATTTTTCCTGGGAGTGATTTTGGGTCCATATCTTGTTCTGAAGCTGAGGTTATAAACACTTGCTCTACATGAGTGAGTGAGGCTGTAAATCCATGCATTTAAATAAGTGGCTCCCAGTGGCAGTTGCTGGTCTTTGAAACAGGGGAAGCTCATTTCACTCCCAGTTATTTGTATATAAATTCTTCATTCCTGCGTTCCTTTTGTAGAGAGTGTCCCCCCCGTGTCTGTGTTGATGCTGCATTCTGTATATTTTAAGTCGATTTTTATGTGTTCAGATTGTATGGAGTAAAGATTGTATCCGTGCCCTGACCTGTATGTGCTGCTGCAACAGAGATCGCAATGAGTTTTTATTCCTGGTTATATAAAACAATAAATGAAACAATCCCTCTGTGTATGCATGACTTTGAAACTGTCTATGACAGTGTGTGTTTGGGAAAATTGTTGGTGTGAGAATGCATTATTGTTAATATTATTTGTGTATGTGTACATAGGTGTGTGTTTGCATGTATATTACCTTTCACATGTTGCGGATGTAGTGAGACTGAATTCTCCCTCTGCTGCTGATGTTAATGTGTTTTTTTCCCCATGTGCATTTGTGTGTGTGTGTGTGTCTGATAATGCATGAGATTGCAATTCAGCTTGTGCATGAAGTAATGAGTGTGTGTGTGTGTGTGTGTGTGTGTGTGTGTGTCTGGCATCTCTGCCTGCTGCTTTTCTTTAATGAGGGATTGTACTTAAAGTAAATGCAGGGAACAAATAAATGATTTAACAGCACTTTGTTTCCAGCTCCAAACGACCAGACCTGCTGTGTCTCTCCTTCACTCTCCTCCGCTCTTCCTCTTTTCTCTCCTTCACCTCGGCTTATTGTCTCAGCACTTTTCCTTTGAGTCTGCAGGTATTTGTTTGTGCGCTCAGTGTAGGATTGTGTTGTATATCCTTGATTATTACACTATGATAGTTCTGTTGGTCTATAATGTAGTGTATGCATGGGAATGTGTGTGTCTGTGTGTAAATTAGGGATGGGCATTTCTTGCATAAATGCTATTTTCCTGCTGTTTTATTGTTTGAAGATCTGGTTAAGGCCACAGAGCCTCACTTTTCTACGGCATGCTGCTACAGAAATACAACAAATAAACTGAAGATGTCATGGGAAACAGATCTCAGACCTGTGTTCACACAAACACAATGGATTCACATTTGAAGTAATCTGAAGTGTGTGTCACTTGATATTTGTACATGGTTAATTCAATTCAAAATTATGAATAGAATGTATTGGACACATTCTAGATTATTTAGAGTTCAGCTTAAATGTATACAGGGGGTTTGGAAATTAGTTCATGACTGTATTCAGAGAATTGTTGGTCAAATGATCCTTTTCTGTATCCACTTGTTTCTGAAGGACACAATTCCCCTTATTTATAGTGAATGGGTCCAGACTGCTATCATGTTGGGCAGACGGCTGCTTGGATAACTATGGAAATACTGACCGGCATAATCTACTTTGGTGGCATATGAATGCGTATCTTTCTCTCTGCTGGGCAAGATGGGACATTATTATTCAAAACGGAAAAGTATTGTATTCCGCATTAATGGCCCCTGAAGATAAACTATTGGAAAGTCCCCCTCTATGTACTGTATACCTTTTCTGATACAACATACAGCTGCTCCTTTGACTATAAACTACACGTACATATACACGCTAAAGCTAAGCAGTTTGTCTGTGAGACAATGGTTTTCAAATGTCAACCAGATTACAGGAAATCAAAAGTAGGAGCCATTGAGAAGTCGCCACTGAGTGATGTGGTCAGGAAGGAATCTACCTTGAAACTGTTCATGGAAATAATTTCCTCACAAGAGTAGCTATTTGTGTGTGTGTGTGTTTTTTACTTATAACACCTGAGGAAACGTCATCACATTTATGGAAATTCTTATAAAAATCCATAAAACGATGTCATTAATTTGCAACATTAACATGGACGATATTTAAGATGAACAATGCAATCACGATTTAAAATCTCTGATGGTTAACACATCAGAAAAAAAGAAAGAAAGGGATGAAAAAAGTGCACAGTTTAAACAAATAAATGTTGGTTGAGATACACTTAATCAAGTAATTTGGGTCAACTGCCCCTTTAACTGCCTGTTCTACTTTTATAAGGCCATGAATGAAATGGATTAAATATGGTGTGTATGTGTGGTAGTTAGACTCGTGTGTGTGTGTGTGCTGCACACATGTCATGTTACAGTATATTGTGTATGGCACAGAATCCACCAGGCCGCCAGACCTTGTGCATAATAGTGTGGGAAAGGCTGCAGAAATGCATGTGTACTGTAATGTATACACGCACAGACCTGCACTGGGAGTAAAGATGCCACAAGGGCTTTAATGAACGCTGTGTGACAGTTTGCTTTGATCATTATGTGGAAGCTCTCATTGTTAATGTGCTCAGAGCTGCACGTGGATTATGGTAGATTACATTACAGTGTGGATGTACTATCACTATATACTGTCTGCTGATACTGGGAGACTGCGGCTGAGTCCATGTGAACATGATGGTCTGTACACTGAAAAAAGAAAATGGCTGACACATATACAAATGTTTTGTTATATAACATATATATATGTATATATATATGTGTATATATATATATATATATATATATATATATATATATATATATAACAATAAAAAAACAAAAAAAAACTAGACACTAGAAATAATCAGAACGGGTGAATGTTAAGTTGTGCACCCTGAGAAATGGTTATTCTGGACCATATTATTTAATTGGACAGATAATCCAAACTGAGTACACAAATAAAAGTGTCTCTACTTTTAATAGTTAAATTAAAAAGTACTGTTAAAAACCACAGTACTGTGTGCTGCTGGCCCACTTCAAGCACTGCACCATTCTCCATTAATGTGAACTTTTACTTTGAAATTCTGTGAGATATCATGATGGAATATTGTGTTATTACTGTTATCACTACTAAACATTGTTTCGTCACACTTTCTTTCTCTAGACCAGCCCCCTCTTCACCAGACTAGATGTCCATTGGGCCCCAGACCCCTGACCTACATGAATGAATTGTTCCAGTAACAAGTTGTCTTAATTTAATTTGGTTTGATGTAGTCTGAATTCATTTAGCTATAGTTCCCAACATTCCCCAACCAAATGGAATTCAAATCAAATGTTTTGTTCCCATTAGCATTAACACTGGCAGAGCCGGGGATCGAATCAACAACCTTCCAATTTGGTGGATCCACCACTGATCCACCACTATTAATATAACTCAGCGCTGGAACTATATGCAATAGTTTCTGTTGTTTTCTTTAATATTAGTTGTAAAGTTTCCTCATATCCCTCGAGTGTTCTCTACAATTTCAATTTACCATGATATAAAAGAGAAGTCATAACAAATTTATTATTCCCATAAAGGCTATTAATTTTGAACAAGTGGTGCACACAAAACTTAGACAGATACAAGCTATAATAGAGCACAATGAGGAAATGTTAATATCTAAGAATGATTAACAAGATTATAGACAATAAAAAAAGTCACAGTTTAAAGATGGATTTTTGGAGCAGCAGTTGATATAGTGGCAAAAAACATAATAACGTACATAACCTTCTGTGAGTTATGTGATTCTCCCACAATCAAAGCTACGTTTCCTAAGATGGCAGATTGTGTGTGTGTGTGTGTGTGTGTGTGTGTATTTGTGTTGTCTGATAAGCAGATCTGCTTCTCCTCAACATCACCGCCTCATCTCCACCTCTCTCACTCAAACTCCCATCAGCCCCAGCCTCCCTTCGCCCTCCCCGACTCCTTTTTTTCCTTCCATTTTGTCTGCGTCTGATTTTATGTTTCGCTGTGATGAAAACACGAGCACTCGTTCCCTTCCCTTCCCTCATTTCCTCTCTGCTTCCTCCCTCCCTGACCTCTGATGCCTAAGACACTTACCATTTCACGATTATTGAGGGTTATTGAGTTTGGGTAAAAAGCAGAGTGAGGGTGGTGGCTGGGGTTCTCTTGATTGACAGCATCTTCCGGTCAGTTGATCTCCACTCTGCTCCCCCGTAAAGGTCAAGGTGTCGATAAAACACGAGTGTGTTTCCCAGTGTTTGTGTTGGTGCAGGTGTCCCCCCTCCATGTATGATGAACACACTTGTGTGTATGGATTAGCTGCCAGAATGCTAACAGGCTAATGTCAATACTCTTTATTTTCATACACGCCTCATTGAGCTCAGTACGACCTGAATAACAGACTGTCCTGATAATGTCAACACACACACACACACACACACAAAAACTTGTTTTTATAGCTTAGTGAGGACACCTCATTGACTAAATGTATTCCCTAGCTTCTTACACTATCCTAAACCATCAGAACTAATTGTTGAACCCTAACCTAAACCCAATTCTAACCCTAAAACCAGGTCTTAACCCTGAAAAAGCCCTTTACAGTTGTGGGACCCAGACAAAATGTCTCCACGAGGTCAAAAAGTCCTCACAAAGATAGGTTTGTATGTTTTTTAAGTGAAGTACAAACACACACACACACTATAAATTACTGTTATATTTCTTAAATACAGGAGAAAAAATATCAGTGCTGTTAAAATGAAGCAAGGCCTTGCTGGGATGGATTATGAGCCAGTGGGCCCCTGAGTGGGAAAGGGCCTCCAACAACAGTACAAAGCAATTTGTAAGAAAAAAAAAAAAAGGAAATTCAACAAACTTTTGACTCAGTTTTCTCTATATTTGAACTTTGAATAATTATAATAATGCTATTAATTAGACATATCACATAATTTAATCTTTTGTTAGTGGGAAAACATAGCCCAAGGAGCCCTATATAAATATATAAACATGCTTTTTACGCAGTCAAACTCAGTCAATAATCCTGAGCTGATATCAGAGGTGGATAACATAAATCGGACCCCATTAAAATGTCAGGATGAATAAGGTACTCATGAAAATATGGAGATTTTAGCACAGAAGCTTGGGCTTCAGGCCCGTTCAGTAATCCATTCACGAGGCCTCGGTTCAGGCACTAAAGCAGCTTACGGTCGAGTTGAGCTCCATCGTTCCTGTCTCACAATTACTGGCTCATTTATTAGCCGCTCAGATAGCGGTCGATCCTTAATGTCCAGTCACATTAACTCATCACCACTCACTCTTTCATCTCTATTGTCAGTTTTCACATTTTGTGGTCTCTCAGTTTAGATACTTGTTCATACTTTCGCTCTCTCAGGTGCCAAATGTGGTTTCTTGTTGGGAGCCGGTGATGTCAATTTCTTGCCAAGAAGCTTCAGGCGTTGTTGAATTTTACAAGACCAGTGGTTACAAATACGTCCTTTCATCCACTGCTGTGACTATACTTTCCATCGCTGTACATGTCTGAGGCTCATTTGACAATTCTTAGCACTAACAACTACCAGTATATCACAATGTACAGTGTATGTATATACTGCTTCAGAAGATAAGTCAGTCAGTGCTACGGTTTGTCAACCGTAAGAGACAGTTTTTAAAGCGGAACTTTGCAAATCTGGTCAGTTTTTCGCCATCGTTTATAAAAATGGTCTTTACAACAATAGCAAACATCAAGGACGTGCACATACACATAAACACAGCGAGAACAGAGCATTTAACCCAAAGATACTTACACGTGTGACACAAAAACGCATGATTCTGTGGTTTCCAGTTCTCGACATTTGAGAAAAGCATGATTTCTCACGAGACCCGAGGCTTTTGCGAGACCTCCTGATTCTTGCAAGGCTGTTTTCCCGCTAATAGACAGTAGGGGGCAGTGGAGACAGCCCCCCAAATCTCCGCCCAACAATACATTTAATCATCACAATGACTGTGAAAAAGTTAAATTAGGGTAAAAGTCTCCATATTTCCCTCCACGGCTATACAATGACACGACTGCATTATATAACTCTATCATTGCAGCTACAGACTGAGTATTTCAGTATTTCACAGTGGGAAAGTGTCTGTGTATGTGACAACGTGAGGTGACGTGGGGGGATGGGGGGGGGGGGGGGTGTTTAGTATTTAACAGCAGAAAGAAAACAATGAGGCAGTGAAATATGGAGAAAAGTGACAGACAGACAGGGACGCAATAAATGCAGATAAAAATACAGTATGTGACCAGCTGCTGCCTCTGGGACTCTCTCTCTCACACACACACACACACGCACACACACACACACCGCTGCAGCTCTATCTAGAGGCAATGGGTCAGGAGCTGGGCAAAAAAAACAAAAACTGCATTAAATATACCATCAGATAGAAACAGATGCAGAGGAGGAATAGAAAATAAATCAATAATAGGAAGATTTATTTGATTATTTGGATACTAAATTATTATATAGATCTATTAATGTTTATTCTTCTACATTGTTGTATTAATCTTTGAATGTTCCATTCGGGCTTAGTATTGTGGGAGATGCCATCATTTCCATTTTGCTGTATGTCACGTATATTCACAGCAGAAACTGACACGACTGTTGACTTGACTAGAGATGGAAATGTGAAAGGCGGTTGGTGGGGTGGGGGGGGGGGGGGGGGGTGAGAGACAGACTGAGAGACGGGAGGATAAACAGAGAGTTCGGGTTTCAGCGTGCAGAGGAATGAGGTCTTTTAGTGTCCATTTACATTAAACATGAGAGAGCGAGGGAGGTGGAGAGGACAGAGGGAGAAGATTCATGCTCATCTTTATCTTATGGAAGCAGCAACATTTTCTCCTCTTTTCTTCTCATTTTCACATCTTTACTTATCTTTATTCTCATTTCTCTCTCTGTGTGTGTGTGTGTGTGTGTGTGTGTGTGTACATGAATATGTACATGTCTGCAAGTGAAAAAGAAGGTGTGTCCAGATGTTAAATCCTGTCCTGCAGCTGCTTTATGCACATGCTAGGAACTCTCTCACTCACACACACACACTCACACACACACACACACACACACACACACACACACCTCTGACGGCCCTGCTGCCCGTCCTTGTAGCAGATGGACAGATAAGCCATCTCCTTCAATCACTCCCTCTTATTCATCTTCTTGTCTCTCCTTCCCTCCATCCCTCCCTCTGCCTCCTCATCCTTCACTACCTTGACAGTGATGTAGTTCCGCTCATATGAAATTGAACTGCAGCTTCACCTTCACTGTGAAACCCAATGAAACCTTTGTCAGTTTTTTAGAAACACTTTCATAGTGAGACGGTGGTTCCTCAAACGAAAAAATTAAAAGTCTGTTTTTGATATTTATTCATTCATTTTGCATCATAACTGGGTTTTTATAGTGAACTATGTAGCGTTCCATATCAAAACAAGCACTTTTATTTTGAAATTCTTGGAATTACTGTCACAAATATTGTTCATACGTGATATAATTTGAGGTGTGTGTAGAAATATGGAATTGTGCCATATTTTTAAAGAATATCACATCATGAAAAACCTAAACCGGTGAATTGAATTGATATTTTGAGCTATTCTGTTTACAGATCCAGTCACAAGACGAAACACGAGAAGCCGTTTGGGTTTGATCGTCTGCCGTGGCCTGACATCGTTGTATCTCTGTCTCTGAGTGAAGCTGACACATGAACTGATATGTGAATCACTGTCAGGGCAGTTCTCTCCCTCATGAGGAGGCTGTGTAACCGCTCCCTTGTGTGTTGCCATGGAGATCCGAGTGGTCGTGTCCCGCTCTTGTCAAATAATAAAAGAGGTCACAGCGATCTGACTATTGCTGTTGACTTGAGATGTTTTATTATCATTATTATTCTAGTGCTAAAATGGCGCCATTTGTTTAATAATTGAATAATTGATGTAATGTAAAATACAGTGATGTTTTCCCTCACTTTGATTAATGCGTCACTTCATGTGATTTTTGTTGTTGTCATTAAACTGCCTCTGTTTAGTCATCTGAAACTGAAATTATGTCAGATTATTTGTATGCTGTGTCCTTCATTTTATAAACAAACTCCAGCAATCAATATTATCTGACCTAAGTGAGGGAGAGTTTGTGTGTATACACCAACACGGCTGCGGCGGGCGTGGGCAAGATATACATATATCTATATATGTATATATATATATATCTGTGTGTGTATATATCTATCTCTCTCTCTCTCTCTCTCTCTATATATATATATATATATATATATATATATATATACAGATATATATATATTATATATGTATTTATGTGACATACGATGTGGTGTCAAAACACGGTGTTTTATTCTGACAAGCAAACCGGACGTTTTATTTCCCTACTTCCTCTCCCACTCACGCTGAATTCTGCTGAATTTATGCGGCTGTGCTGCAACACAACACGTTCCACACGCAGTGTATTTCGGGGGTAAGAGTAACAGCAACATCCTTTGTTGTTATCAAGCCAAAGTCCAGTCTTTGTATTTTATTGAAGACCCTTTCAGCATAAAACGCCCCTCAAAGTGATTCACAGAAACACAGAATGTTTGAAAATAGCCGTGCCTCTTTTTCTTTTCAAAACTCTACGAGTCTTTGAACTCCCTTTTTTCCCCCATCAGACCCAAACATCGTGACTCCACAGCAGCAGCAGCACAACATTTCAGATATTAGTAATTTACAGACATGGCACACCCCAACAACAACAGCAAAAGGCAGTTATTTGTGATGCCTCCAGTGCAGTCAGCCTCACTGTATTAAAAGCCTCTGGTCCTCTGTGTCTCTTAGTTATATAGTAGCTGCAGACGCACTAATGGATTCCTGTGCCATGCAGCTTTGTCTTCCTCAGTTTCCAAAGAATCATTACCGCTGAAGTGCCGGGCCAAAAAGGAATGATCCTTTTACATTTGGATCCAATTGTTTTAATGCACTGTACATTAAGTCAGTCACTTTTCATCTAAAGTGACAACTGACTCCTGTATGAATATCATTTTCTCCATCTGGCCTAATGATGTGTTAAAACACGCAACAATCTTGCAAACAACACCTTTTACATTAACACTCATTACATGAACAGGCTGACAGCACATGCATCATCAAAATCACCACATACTCAGCTGTTATTACACTTTTACCCAAATTCACAATCCGGATCCAAATCTCAAACAATGGACTTCACGTAATAATAAGACATTATTACTTACGATGACTCACAGAGGCCATGGAATAATAATAATAACAAAAAAGGTCAATTAAGAAGTTAATCGAGGTTTACACAAGGTTTTTTTAAATTTAAAGTTATATTTAAGGTTTCATACTAATGGAATTATGAGAAATATCTTTGCTGGATGTTTTTAATGAAAGTTAAATGAAAGCTTTTTAAATCATACTCATCTTGCCAAGCATTTTGAGGTGCAGTGTGTTAAAACTTAATACAAAAACTATTCTATCTTGTTAAATCACACATTTTTTCCACATATTTGTTTTCACATTTACACAAAATCACAGCATCTCATATACGTAATTAAACATACGTAAAAAAAAACAACCAGTTTTTCTATTAAATATAATAAAAATCTGGTCTCTTCTTCAAAGGCCTCAAAAGCCAAAATAGTGTAAAACACTGAGCTTCAAAATAAAATCCAGGTTCTGGAATAAAGTGAGTTCTATCAAATCATATGCTCAAGTTACAAATAACTGTTTGCGTACATGCAGCGGTGTTTTTTTGTTGTCGATGTGATATTTCAGGTTTGAAACCACTACATTCCAGCCTCGGTCCAGTTATTGTCCCTGTTGACATTATGGAGGTCCTGAACTCTGCCTGACAAACCACTGTATCCACACCAAGCCTCTTATATCCTATCTGCTGTTGTTTCTGGACTCATACGATCATCATTTACATAAATAAACTGACCGACGTTCACCCTGTCATTACACAAAATCCCTCCACTGCTGAGTATGTTCCTGTGTGTGTGTGTGTGTGTGTGTGTGTTTATTTTAATTCCACTCTCCTTACGCTCGTCTTTATCTTTATCTCTTTCTTTCTTTGCCTCCGTCTCTTCTTAATTACACAACGACGGGACGACTAAGCTCTCTAATCTGAGTGGATATGACCCCCACCACCGGCTGATCCCTTAACACTGTTACTTATACCTCAGTCCCACACACACACACACACACACACACACACATAGAGCTGCAGCAGAGAAGCATGTAAAAGATAAATTAATAACATCAGGATTTATGTCCTTAATCATGTTCATATAAATCCATAATATCAGAGTAGAAAGAGTGAATATTCTGTTTGTTGTTTTCTAACGTTCAGGGTCCTGGTACAGACCTTGAATTTCATAAAAAGAATGATTCACTCTTTTCAGTTTTTCTTTCATAATTAGACAAATCAGCTGAAACTAAATTGGTGACATGGGTAAAAAAAAAAAAATTGACTTCAACTCATGACAGAATGGCAGATGTATGCAGATTAAAAGCAGCACTTTTTTAAAGGTAGCTTTATTTTTTGCATAAATCCACGTTTTCAAGTGTAGCCAAAAAGAAAAGATGAAATGAAAAAGCCCTGTTTTGAATAAAGTATTTAGGCCTCATCTCTACCCCAAATGAACACACGTCAGCAGCATGTTGCAGTGAACGAGGGAGCGAGTGTGACAAACTTCATCATGAGGGGCTGTTGGTTTATATATAGAAATGGGAGCACAGCTGTCTGTCCATTAGGCTAAAAGCACAGCGGCACTGGAACATGAACTGTGAAGTCAGTTGCCCGCTGCTTGCCTCTGTATGTCGAGACTGAGAGGAGAAAAAGGGAAAGAGATCTCAATATAGCAGCTGAGAGACTGGAGGACTTGTGAAGAGGTAAGGATGAGAGCGAGAGGATGAAGACCAAGGGCCCTGCACAAAAATGGCTTTAAGTTCAAGGTCTGTTATCTGAGATGTGGATGGG